>NW_027276686.1:0-36291 GCF_030028105.1 Mobula birostris | reverse complement strand
AGCGATATAGGGGAAGGAATGGGAGATGCACGAAAACAGGGCGATATAGGGGAAGGTATGAGAGGTGCGCGAAGGCACAGCGATATAGGAGATACTATGGCAGGTGCGTGAATGCACAGCGATATACGGGATACTATTGGAGGTGCGTGAATGCACAGCGATATGGGGAATGTGATGAGATGTGCATGAAAATGCAACGATATTAGTGAAGGTATGAGAGGTGCACAAAAACACAGCGATATAGGGGAAGGTATGAGAGGTGCGCGAAAGCACAGCGATATACGGGACGGTATGAGATGTGCATGAATACACGGCGATAGATGGGAATCCATGAGAGGTGTGCGAAAACACAGCGATATAGGGGAAGTTATGAGAGGTGCGTGAAAACACAGTGATATAGGTGATGGTATGAGAGGTGTGTGAAGGCAGAGCGATATAGAGAATGTTATGGGAGGTGCACGAATACACAGTGAAATAGGGGACGTTATGAGATGTGCATGAAAACACAGCGATATAGGGGAAGGTATGAGAGGTGCACGAAAATGCAGCGATACAAGGGAAGGTATAGGAGGTGCGCGAAAACAGGGCAATATACGGGACGGTATGAGAGGTGCACGAAAACGTAGCAATATAAGGGAAGGTATAGCAGATGCACGAAAACAGGGCGATATTGGGGAAGGTATGAGAGATGCACAAAAACACAGCGATATAGGGGAAGGTATGGGAGGTGCGCGAAAACGGCGATATTGGGGAAGGTATGAGAGGTGCGCGAAGGCACAGCGATATAGGGGATGCTATGGGAGGTGCGCGAAAACACAGTAATATAGGGGACAGTATGAGATGTGCATAAAAACACGGCGATATAGGGGGAGGTATGAGAGGTGCGCAAAAACACAGCGATATAGGGGACTCTATGGGAGGTGCGCGAATACACAGCGATATAGGGGACTTTAAGAGATGTGCATGAAAACACGGCTATATTGGGGAAGCTATGAGAGGTGCACAAAAATACAGCGATATAGGAGAAGTTATGAGAGGTGCGTGAAAACACAGCGATATAGGGAGAGGTATGAGAGGTGCACGAAAACACAGCGATATAGGGGAATGTATGGGAGGTGCGCGAAAACACAGCGATATAGGGGAATGTATGGGAAGTGCGCGAAAACAGGGCGATATAGGGGAAGGCAAGAGAGGTGCGCGAAGGCACTGCTATATAGGGGATGCTATGGGAGGTGCGCGAAAACACAGTGATATTGGAGAAGACATGAGAGGTGCACAAAAACAGGGCAATATAGTGGAAGCTATGGGATGTGCCCGAAAACACGGCGATACAGGGGAATGCATCAGAGGTGCGAGAAAACACAGCGATATAGGGGACGCTATGGGACGTGCGCAAAAACACAGTGATATAGGGGAAGGTATGAGAAGTCTGCGAGAACACGGCGATATTAGGGAAATTATAAGAGGTGTGCGAAAACATGGTGATACATGGGAATGTTTCAGAGGTGCGAGAAAACACAGCGATATAGGGGAAGTAATGATTGGAGCGAAAACATAGCGATATAGGTGAAGAAATGAGAGCTGCGCGAAAACACGGCGATATAGGGGAAGCTATGAGAGGTGAGCAAAAACACGGCGATATAGGGGAATCTATGAGAGGTGAGCAATAACACAGCGATAAAGGTGAAGCTATGGGATGTGCGCGAAAAGACAGTGATACAGGGGAATGTATGAGAGGAGTGCGAAAACAGGGCGATATAGGCGAAGTTATGAGAGGTGCGTGAAAACCCAGCGATATAGGGGACGTTAAGAGATGTGCACGAAAACATGACGATATTGGGGAAGCCATGAGAGGTGCACAAAAATACAGCGATATAGGAGAAGTTACGAGAGGTGCGTGAAAACACAGCGATATAGGGGGAGGTATGAGAGGTGCATGAAAACACAGCGATATGGGGGAATGTATGGGAGGTGCGCGAAAACAGGGCGATATATGGGAAGGTATGAGAGGTGCGCGAAGGCACAGCAATATAGGAGATGCTATGGGAGGTGCGCGAAAACACAGTGAAATAGGGGAAGACATGAGAGGTGCGCAAAAACAGGGCAATATAGTGGAAGCTATGGGATGTGCGTGACAACACGGAGATACAGGGGAATGCATCAGAGGTGCGAGATAACACAGCGATATAGGGGACGCTATGGGACTTGCACGAAAACACAGTGATATAGGGGAAGGTATGAGAGGTCTGCGAGAACACGGCGATATGGGGAAATTATAAGAGGTGCACGAAAACACAGCGATATAGGGGACGGTATGAGACGAGCACAAATACACGGCGATATTGGGGAAGCCATAAGAGGTGCGTGAAAACACAGCGATATAGGGGAAACTATAGGAGGAGCGCAAAAACAGGGCGATATAGGGGAAGGTATGAGAGGTGCACGAAGACACAGCGATATAGGGGATGCTATGGGAGGTGCGCGAAAACACAGTGATATAGGTGACGGTATGAGATGTGTATGAAAACACGGTGATATATGGGAAGCTATGAGAGGTACGTGAAAACACAGTGATATAGGGGAAAGTATGAGAGGTGCGTGAAAACTTGGCGTTACGTGGGAATGCATCAGAAGTGCGAGAAAATACAGCTATGTAGGGGAAGACATGAGAGGTGCGCGAAAACAGGGCAATATAGTGGAAGCTATGGAATGTGCTCGAAAACAGGGCGATATGGGGAAGGTATGAGAGGTGTGCGAAAGCACAGCGATATAGGGGACTCTATGGGAGGTGCGCGAATACACAGCGATATAGGGGACTTTAAGAGATGTGCATGAAAACACGGCTATATTGGGGAAGCTATGAGAGGTGCACAAAAATACAGCGATATAGGAGAAGTTATGAGAGGTGCGTGAAAACACAGCGATATAGGGAGAGGTATGAGAGGTGCACGAAAACACAGCGATATAGGGGAATGTATGGGAGGTGCGCGAAAACAGGGCTATATAGGGGAAGGCAAGAGAGGTGCGCGAAGGCACTGCTATACAGGGGATGCTATGGGAGGTGCGCGAAAACACAGTGATATTGGAGAAGACATGAGAGGTGCACAAAAACAGGGCAATATAGTGGAAGCTATGGGATGTGCCCGAAAACACGGCGATACAGGGGAATGCATCAGAGGTGCGAGAAAACACAGCGATATAGGGGACGCTATGGGACGTGCGCAAAAACACAGTGATATAGGGGAAGGTATGAGAAGTCTGCGAGAACACGGCGATATTAGGGAAATTATAAGAGGTGTGCGAAAACATGGTGATACATGGGAATGTTTCAGAGGTGCGAGAAAACACAGCGATATAGGGGAAGTAATGATTGGAGCGAAAACATAGCGATATAGGTGAAGACATGCGAGGTGTGCGAAAAAACGGCGATATAGGGGAAGCTATGAGAGTTGAGCATTAACACAGCGATAAAGGTGAAGCTATGGGATGTGCGCGAAAAGACGGCGATATAGGGGAAGATATGAGAGGTGTGCGAAAACAGCGATGTAGGCGAATCTATGG
Source organism: Mobula birostris (assembly GCF_030028105.1). NCBI lineage: Eukaryota > Metazoa > Chordata > Chondrichthyes > Myliobatiformes > Myliobatidae > Mobula > Mobula birostris. The sequence continues at coordinate 32,730 of NW_027276686.1, read as the reverse complement.
GAGGTGCGCGAAAACACAGTGATATAGGGGACGGTATGAGACGTGCATGAATACACGGCGACATTGAGGAAGCCATGAGAGATGCGTGAAAACACAGCGACATAGGGGAAAGTATAGGAGGTGCGCGAAAACAGGGCGATATAGGGGAAGGTGTGAGAGGTGCACGAAGGCACAGCGATGTAGGGGCTGCTATAGGAGGTGCGCGAAAACACAGTGATATAGGGGACGGTATCAGATGTGTATGAAAACATGGTGATATAGGTGAAGCTATGAGAGGTACGCGAAAACACGGCAATATAGGAGAAATTATTAGAGGTGCGTGAAAACTTGGCGTTACATGGGAATGCATCAGAAGTGCGAGAAAACACAGTGATGTAGGGGAAGACATGAGAGTTCCGCGAAAACAGGGCAATATAGTGGAAGCTATGGGATGTGCTCGAAAACAGGGCGATATAGGGGAAGGAATGAGAGGTGCGCGAAAACACAGCGATATAGGGGACGCTATGGGACGTGCGCGAAAACACAGTGATATAGGGGAAGGTATGAGAGGTGCACAAAAACACAGCGATATAGGGGAAGTTATGAGAGGTGCACAAAAATACAGCAATGTAGGAGAAATTATGAGAGGTGTGTGAAAGCACAGCGATATAGGGGAAGAAATGGGAGGTGCATGAAAACGGCGATATAGAGGAAGGTATGAGAGGTGCGCGAAAGCACAGCGATATAGGGGATGCTATGGGAGGTGCCTGAATACACAGCGATATAGTGGACGTGATAAGATGTGCATGAAAACTCAGCTATATGAGGGAAGTTATGAGAGGTGCACAAAAACACAGCAGTATAGGAGAATTTATGAGAGGTGCGTGCAAACACAACGATATAGGGGGAGGTATGAGAGGTACACGAAAACACAGCGATAAGGGGAAGGTATAGGAGGTGTGCGTGAACATGGCGATATAGGGGAAATTGTAAGAGGTGCGCGAAAACATGGCAATACAGGAGAACGTATCAGAGGTGCGAGAAAACACAGCGATATAGGGGAAGTAATGATAGTAGCGAAAACATAGCGATATAGGTAAAGACATGCGAGGTGCGTGAAAACATGACGATATAGGGTAAGCTATGAGAGGTGAGCAAAAACACAGCGATCAAGGTGAAGCTATGGGATGTGCGCGAAAACAGAAATGTACGCGAAGCAATGGGAGGTGCGCGAAAACACAGCGATATAGGGGACGGTATGAGATGTGCATGAATACACGGCGATATTGGGGAAGCCATGAGAGGTGCCTGAAATCACAGCGATATAGGGGAAGGTATGAGAGGTGTACAAAAACACAGCGATATTGGGGAAGGTATGGGAGGTGCACGAAAACAGGGCGATATAGGGGAATCTATGAGAGGTGAGCAAAAACATGGTGATACAGGGGAAGCTATGAGAGGTGAGCAATAACACAGCGATAAAGGTGAATCTATGGGATGTACGCAAAAAGACAACGATATAGGGGAAGGTATGAGAGGTGCGCAAGGCACAGCGATATAGGGGATGCTATGGGAGCTGCGTGAATACACAGTGATATAGGGGACGTGATTGGATGTGCATGAAAATGCAGTGATATTAGGGAAGGTATGAGAGGTGCACAAAAACACAGCGATATAGTAGAAGTTATGAGAGGTGTGTGAAAACACAGTGATATAGGGGAAAGTATGAAAGGTGCACGAAAACACAGCGATATAGGGGAAGGAATGGGAGATGCACGAAAACAGGGCGATATAGGGGAATGTATGAGAATGTATGAGAATGTGTGAGAAAACACAGCGATATAGGGGAAGTATTGAGAGGAGCGAAAAAATAGCGATCTAGGTGAAGACATGAGAGGTGAGCAAAAAAAAAGCAATAAAGCTGAATCTATGGGATGTGCGCGAAAAGACAGCGATATAGGGGAAGGTATGAGAAGTGCGCAAGGCACAGCAATATAGGGGATGCTATGGGAGGTGCGTGAAAACACAGCGATATAGGGGGAGGTATGAGAGGTACACGAAAACACAGCGATAAGGGGAAGTTATGGGAGGTGCTCGAAAACAAGGCGATATAGAGGAAGGTATGAGAGGTGTGCGAAGGCACAGCAATATAGGGTTTGCTATGGGAGGTGTGCGAAAACACAGTGATATAGGGGAAGGTATGAGAGGTGCGCGAAAACGGCAATATAGGGGAAATTGTAAGAGGTGCGCGAAAACATGGCAATACAGGAGAATGTATCAGAGGTGCGAGAAAACACAGCGATATAGGGGAAGTAATGATAGGAGCGAAAACATAGCGATATAGGTGAAGACATGCGAGGTGCGTGAAAACACGACGATATAGGGTAAGCTATGAGAGGTGAGCAATAACACAGCGATCAAGGTGAAGCTATTGGATGTGCGCGAAAACAGCAATATAGGCGAAGCTATGGGAGGTGCGCGAAAACACAGCGATATAGGGGACGGTATGAGATGTGCATGAATACACGGCGATATTGGGGGAGCCATGAGAGGTGCCTGAAAACACAGCGATATAAGGGAAGGTATGAGAGGTGTAAAAAAACACAGCAATATAGGAAAAGTTAAGAGAGGTGCGTGAAAACACAGCGATATAGGGGAAGGTATGAGAAGAGCACGAAAACACAGCGATATCGGGGAAGGTATGGGAGGTGCATGAAAACAGGGCGATATAGGGGAATCTATGAGAGGTGAGCAAAAACATGGTGATATAGGGGAAGCTATGAGAGGTGAGCAATAACACAGCGATAAAGGTGAATCTATGGGATGTGCGCAAAAAGACAGCGATATAGGGGAAGGTATGAGAGGTGCGCAAGGCACAGCGATATAGGGGATGCTATAGGAGGTGCATGAATACGCAGCGATATAGGGCACGTGATGAGATGTGCATGAAAATGCAGCGATATTAGGGAAGGTATGAGAGGTGCACAAAAACACAGCGATATAGTAGAAGTTATGAGAGGTGTGTGAAAACACAGTGATATAGGTGAAGGTATGAAAGGTGCACGAAAACACAGCGATATAGGGGAAGGAATGGGAGATGCACGAAAACAGGGCGATATAGGGGAAGGTTTGAGAGGTGCGCGAAGGCACAGCGATATAGGGGATACTATGGGAGGTGCGTGAATGCACAGCGATATAGGGGACGTGATGAGATGTGCATGAAAATGCAACTATATTTGTGAAGGTATGAGAGGTGCACAAAAACACAGCGATATAGGGGAAGGTATGAGAGGTGCGCGAAAAGACAGTGATATAGGGGAAGCTATGGGACATGCGCAAAAAAACAGTGATATAGGGGAAGGTATGAGAGGTGTGCGTGAACACGGCGATATAGGGGAAATTGTAAGAGGTGCGCGAAAACATGGCAATACAGGAGAATGTATCAGAGGTGCGAGAAAACACAGCGATATAGGGGAAGGAATGGGAGATGCACGAAAACAGGGCGATATAGGGGAAGGTATGAGAGGTGCACAAAAACACAGCGATATAGTAGAAGTTATGAGAGGTGCGCAAAAACACAGTGATATAGGGGAAGACATGAGAGGTGCGCGAAAACAAGGCAATATAGTGGAAGCTATGAGAGGTGAGCTAAAACCCAGCTATACAGGGGAAGCTATGAGAGGTGAGCAATATCACAGCGATAAAGGTGAATCTATGGGATGTGTGCGAAAAGACATCGATATAGGGGAGGGTATGAGAGGTATGCGAAAACACAGCGATATAGGGGACGGTATGAGATGTGCATGAAAACACGGAGATATCGGGGAAGAAATGAGAGCTACGCGAAAACACAGCAATATAGGGGACTCCATGGGACGTGCGTGAAAACACAGTGATATAGGGGAAGGTATGCGAGCTGCACGAGAACATGGCGATACAGGGGAAAGTAGGAGAGGTGCGCGAAAACTTGGCGTTATAGGGGAATGCATCAGAGGTGTGAGAAATCACAGTGATGTAGGGGAAGACATGAGAGGTGCGCGAAAACAGGGCAATGTAGTGGAAGCTATGGGACGTGCGCGAAAACAGAGTGACATAGGGGATGGTATGAGAGGTGTGCGAGAACACGGCGATATAGGCGAAATTATGAGAGGTGCGCGAAAACACGGCGATACAGGAGAATATATCAGATGTGCGAGAAAACACAGCGATATAGGGGAATTAATGAGAAGAGCGAAAACATAGCGATCTAGGTGAAGAAATGAGAGCTGCGCGAAAACACGGCGATATAGGGGAAGCTATGAGAGGTGAGCAAAAACACGGCGATATAGGGGAATCTATGAGAGGTGAGCAATAACACAGCGATAAAGGTGAAGCTATGGGATGTGCGCGAAAAGACAGCGATATAGGGGAATGTATGAGAGGAGTGCGAAAACAGGGCGATATAGGCGAAGTTATGAGAGGTGCGTGAAAACCCAGCGATATAGGGGACGTTAAGAGATGTGCACGAAAACATGACGATATTGGGGAAGCCATGAGAGGTGCACAAAAATACAGCGATATAGGAGAAGTTACGAGAGGTGCGTGAAAACACAGCGATATAGGGGGAGGTATGAGAGGTGCATGAAAACACAGCGATATGGGGGAATGTATGGGAGGTGCGCGAAAACAGGGCGATATATGGGAAGGTATGAGAGGTGCGCGAAGGCACAGCAATATAGGAGATGCTATGGGAGGTGCGCGAAAACACAGTGAAATAGGGGAAGACATGAGAGGTGCGCAAAAACAGGGCAATATAGTGGAAGCTATGGGATGTGCGTGACAACACGGAGATACAGGGGAATGCATCAGAGGTGCGAGATAACACAGCGATATAGGGGACGCTATGGGACTTGCACGAAAACACAGTGATATAAGGGAAGGTATGAGAGGTCTGCGAGAACACGGCGATATGGGGAAATTATAAGAGGTGCACGAAAACACAGCGATATAGGGGACGGTATGAGACGAGCACAAATACACGGCGATATTGGGGAAGCCATAAGAGGTGCGTGAAAACACAGCGATATAGGGGAAACTATAGGAGGAGCGCAAAAACAGGGCGATATAGGGGAAGGTATGAGAGGTGCACGAAGACACAGCGATATAGGGGATGCTATGGGAGGTGCGCGAAAACACAGTGATATAGGTGACGGTATGAGATGTGTATGAAAACACGGTGATATATGGGAAGCTATGAGAGGTACGTGAAAACACAGTGATATAGGGGAAAGTATGAGAGGTGCGTGAAAACTTGGCGTTACGTGGGAATGCATCAGAAGTGCGAGAAAATACAGCTATGTAGGGGAAGACATGAGAGGTGCGCGAAAACAGGGCAATATAGTGGAAGCTATGAGAGGTGAGCTAAAACCCAGCTATACAGGGGAAGCTATGAGAGGTGAGCAATATCACAGCGATAAAGGTGAATCTATGGGATGTGTGCGAAAAGACATCGATATAGGGGAGGGTATGAGAGGTATGCGAAAACACAGCGATATAGGGGACGGTATGAGATGTGCATGAATACACGGCGATAGTCGAGAATCCATGAGAGGTGTGCGAAAACACAGTGATATAGGGGAAGTTATGAGAGGTGCGTGAAAACCCAGCAATATAGAGGACGTTATGAGATGTGCATGAAATCACGGCGATATAGGGGAAGGTATGAGAAGTGCACGAAGGCACGGCGATATAGGGGATGCTATGGGAGGTGCACAAAAACACAGTGATATAGGGGACGGTATGAGATGTGTATGGAAACACGGCGATATATGGGAAGCTATGAGAGGTGCGTGAAAACACAGCGATATATGGGAAAGAATGAGAGGTGCGCGAAAACTTGGCATGACAGGCGAATGCATGAGAGGCGCGAGAAAACACAGCGATGTAGGGGAAGACATGAGATGCGCGCAAAAACACGGCGATGCTGGGGAAGGTATGAGAGGTGCGCGAAAGCACAGCGATATAGGGGACGCAATGGGACGTGCGCAAAAACACAGTGATATAGGGGAAGATATGAGAGATGTGCGAGAACACGGCGAGATAGGGGAAATTATGAGAGGTGCGCGAAAACACGGCGATACGGGAGAATGTATCAGATGTGTGAGAAAACACAGCGATATAGGGGAAGTAATGAGAGGAGCGAAAACATAGCGATCTAGGTGAAGACATGAGAGGTGCACGAAAACATGGCGATATAGGGGAAGCTATGAGAGGTGAGCAAAAACACGGCGATACAGGGGAAGCTATGAGAGGTGAACAATAACACAGCGATAAAGGTGAATCTATGGGATGTGCGCGAAAAGTCAGCGATATAGGGGAAGGTATGAGAGGTGCGCAATGCACAGCGATATAGGGGATGCTATGGGAGGTGCGTGAATACACAGCGATATAGGGGACGTGATGAGATGTGCATGAAAACGCATCGATATTAGGGAAGGTATGAGAGGTGCACAAAAACACAGCGATATAGGAGAAGTTATGAGAGGTGTGTGAAAACACAGTGATATAGGGGAAGGTATGAAAGGTGCACGAAAACACAGCGATATAGGGGAAGGAATGGGAGATGCACGAAAACAGGGCGATATAGGGGAAGGTATGAGAGGTGCGCGAAGGCACAGCGATATAGGAGATACTATGGCAGGTGCGTGAATGCACAGCGATATACGGGATACTATTGGAGGTGCGTGAATGCACAGCGATATGGGGAATGTGATGAGATGTGCATGAAAATGCAACGATATTAGTGAAGGTATGAGAGGTGCACAAAAACACAGCGATATAGGGGAAGGTATGAGAGGTGCGCGAAAGCACAGCGATATACGGGACGGTATGAGATGTGCATGAATACACGGCGATAGATGGGAATCCATGAGAGGTGTGCGAAAACACAGCGATATAGGGGAAGTTATGAGAGGTGCGTGAAAACACAGTGATATAGGTGATGGTATGAGAGGTGTGTGAAGGCAGAGCGATATAGAGAATGTTATGGGAGGTGCACGAATACACAGTGAAATAGGGGACGTTATGAGATGTGCATGAAAACACAGCGATATAGGGGAAGGTATGAGAGGTGCACGAAAATGCAGCGATACAAGGGAAGGTATAGGAGGTGCGCGAAAACAGGGCAATATACGGGACGGTATGAGAGGTGCACGAAAACGTAGCAATATAAGGGAAGGTATAGCAGATGCACGAAAACAGGGCGATATTGGGGAAGGTATGAGAGATGCACAAAAACACAGCGATATAGGGGAAGGTATGGGAGGTGCGCGAAAACGGCGATATTGGGGAAGGTATGAGAGGTGCGCGAAGGCACAGCGATATAGGGGATGCTATGGGAGGTGCGCGAAAACACAGTAATATAGGGGACAGTATGAGATGTGCATAAAAACACGGCGATATAGGGGGAGGTATGAGAGGTGCGCAAAAACACAGCGATATAGGGGACGCAATGGGACGTACGCGAAAACACAGTGATATAGGGGAAGGTATGAGAGGTGTGCGACAACACGGCGATATAGAGGAAATTATGAGAGGTGTGCGAAAACACGGCGATACGGGAGAATGTATGAGATGTGCTAGAAAACACAGCGATATAGGGGAAGTATTGAGAGGAGCGAAAACATAGCGATCTAGGTGATGACATGAGAGGTGCGCGAAAACACAGCGATATAGGAGAAGCTATGAGAGGTGAGCAAAAACACGGCGATAAAGCTGAATCTATGGGATGTGCGTGAAAAGACAGCGATATAGGGGAAGCTATGAGAGGTGAGTGAAAACACAGTGATATAGGGGACGTGATGAGATGTGCATGAAAACGCAGCGATATTAGGGAAGATATGAGAGGTGTACAAAAACACAGTGATATAGGAGAAGATATGAGAGGTTTGCGAAAACACAGCGATATAGGGGAAGGTATGAAAGGTGCACGAAAACACAGAGATATACACGGGAAGGAATGGGAGGTGCTCGAATACACAGCGATATAGGGGACGTTATGAGATGTGCATAAAAACACGGCGATATAGGGGATGTTATGAGAGGTGCGCAAAAATACAGCAATATAGGAGAAGTTATGAGAGGTGTGTGAAAACACAGCGATATAGGGGGAGGTATGAGAGGTACACGAAAACACAGCGATATAGGGGAAGGCATGGGAGGTGCTCGAAAGCAGGGCGATATAGGGGAAGTTATGAGAGGTGTGTGAAAACACAGCGATATAGGGGGAGGTATGAGAGGTACACGAAAACACAGCGATATTGGGGAAGGTATGGGAGGTGCTCGAAATCAGGGCGATATAGTGGAAGTTATGAGAGGTGCGTGAAAACCCAGCGATATAGGGGACGTTATGAGACGTGCATGAAAACACAGCGATATAGGAGAAGGTATGAGAGGTGCACGAAGGCACAGCGATATAGGGGATGCTATGGGAGTTGCATGAGTACACAGAGATATAGGGGACATTATGAGATGTGCAAGAAAACACGGCGATATTGGGGATGCCATGAGAGGTGTGCGAAAATACAGCGATATAGGCGACGTTATGGGAGTGTGCGAAGACAGGGCGACATAGGGGAAGGTATGAAAGGTGCGCGAAGTCACAGCGATATAGGGGATGCTATGGCAGGTGCGCGAATGCACAGAGATATAGGGGACATTATGAGATGTGCATGAAAACACGGCAATATAGGGGAAGGTATTGGAGCTGCACAAAAATACAGCGATATAGGAGAAGTTATGAGAGGTGCGTGAAAACACAGCGATATAAGGGAAGGTAGGAGAAGTGCACGAAAACACAGCGATATAGGGGAAGGAATGGGAGATGCACGAAAACAGGGCGATATAGGGGAAGGGATGAGAGGTGCGCGAAGGCACAGCGATATAGGGGATACTATGGGAGGTGCGTGAATGCACAGCGATGTAGGGGACGTGATGAGATGTGCATGAAAATGCAACGATATTAGTGAAGGTATGAGAGGTGCACAAAAACACAGCGATATAGGGGAAGGTATGAGAGGTGTGCGAAAACATGGCGATACGGGAGAATGTATCAATTGTGCGAGAAAACACAGCGATATAGGGGAAGCATTGAGAGGAGCGAAAACATAGCGATCTAGGTGAAGACATGAGAGGTGAGGAAAAACACGGCGATACAGGGGAAGCTATGAGAGGAGATCAATAACACAGCGATAAAGCTGAATCTATGGGATGTGCGCGAAAAGACAGCAATCTAGGGGAAGCTATGAGAGGTGCGCAAGTCACAGCAATATAGGGGATGCGATGGGAGGTATGTGAATATACAGCGATATAGGGGACGCTATGAGAGGTGCGTGAAAACACAGTGATATAGGGGGAGATATGAGAGGTACACGAAATCACAGCGATAAGGGGAAGGTATGGGAGGTGCTCGAAAACAAGGCGATATAGAGGAAGGTATGAGAGGTGTGCGAAGGCACAGCAATATAGGGTTTGCTATGGGAGGTGTGCGAAAACACAGTTATATAGGGGAAGACATGAGAGGTGCGCGAAAACAGGGCAATATTGTGGAAGCTAGGCGATGTGCGTGATAACAGGGCGATATTGGGGAAGTTATGAGAGGAGCGCGAAAGCACAGTGATATAGGGGAAGCTATGGGACATGCGCAAAAAAACAGTGATATAGGGGAAGGTATGAGAGGTGTGCGTGAACACGGCGATATAGGGGAAATTGTAAGAGGTGCGCAAAAACATTGCAATACAGGACAATGTAATTGCAATACAGGAGAATGTATCAGAGGTGCGAGAAAACACAGCGATATAGGGGAAGTAATGATAGGAGCGAAAACATAGCGATATAGGTGAAGGCATGCGAGGTGCGTGAAAACACAATGATATAGGGTAAGCTATGAGAGGTGAGCAATAACACAGCGATCAAGGTGAAGCTATTGGATGTGCGTGAAAACAGCGATGTAGGCGAAGCTATGGGAGGTGCGCAAAAACACAGCGATATAGGGGATGCTATGGGAGGTGCGCGAAAACACAGTAATATAGGGGACAGTATGAGATGTGCATAAAAACACGGCGATATAGGGGGAGGTATGAGAGGTGCGCGAAAACACAGCGATGTAGTGGAATACATGAGAGGTGCACGAAAACAGGGCAATATAGTGGAATCTATGGGATGTGCACGAAAACAAGGCGAATAGGGGAAGGTATGAGAGGTGCGCGAAAACACAGCGATATAGGGGACGCAATGGGACGTACGCGAAAACACAGTGATATAGGGGAAGGTATGAGAGGTGTGTGACAACACGGCGATATAGGGGAAATTATGAAAGGTGTGCGAAAACACGGCGATACGGGAGAATGTATGAGATGTGCTAGAAAATACAGCGATATAGGGGAAGTATTAGGAGGAGCGAAAACATAGCGATCTAGGTGATGACATGAGAGGTGCGCGAAAACACGGCGATACAGGAGAAGCTATGAGAGGTGAGCAAAAACACGGCGATAAAGCTGAATCTATGGGATGTGCGTGAAAAGACAGCGATATAGGGGAAGCTATAAGAGGTGAGTGAAAACACAGTGATATAGGGGACGTGATGAGATGTGCATGAAAACGCAGCGATATTAGGGAAGATATGAGAGATGTACAAAAACACAGTGATATAGGAGAAGATATGAGAGGTGTGCGAAAACACAGCGATATAGGGGAAGGTATGAAAGGTGCACGAAAACACAGAGATATACACGGGAAGGAATGGGAGGTGCTCGAATACACAGCGATATAGGGGACGTTATGAGATGTGCATAAAAACACGGCGATATAGGGGATGTTATGAGAGGTGCGCAAAAATACAGCAATATAGGAGAAGTTATGAGAGGTGTGTGAAAACACAGCGATATAGGGGGAGGTATGAGAGGTACACGAAAACACAGCGATATAGGGGAAGGCATGGGAGGTGCTCGAAAGCAGGGCGATATAGGGGAAGTTATGAGAGGTGTGTAAAAACACAGCGATATAGGGGGAGGTATGAGAGGTACACGAAAACACAGCGATATACGGGAAGGTATGGGAGGTGCTCGAAATCAGGGGATATAGTGGAATTTATGAGAGGTGCGTGAAAACCCAGCGATATAGGGGACGTTATGAGACGAGCATGAAAACACAGCAATATAGGACAAGGTATGAGAGGTGCACGAAGGCACAGCGATATAAGGGATGCTATGGGAGTTGCATGAGTACACAGAGATATAGGGGACATTATGAGATGTGCATGAAAACACGGCAATATAGGGGAAGGTATTGGAGCTGCAATAAAATACAGCGATATAGGAGAAGTTATGAGAGGTGCGTGAAAACACAGCGATATAAGGGAAGGTAGGAGAGGTACACGAAAACACAGCGATATAGGGGAAGGCATGGGAGGTGCTCGAAAGCAGGGCGATATAGTGGAAGTTATGAGAGGTGCGTGAAAACCCAGCGATATAGGGGACGTTATGAGACGTGCATGAAAACACAGCGATATAGGAGAAGGTATGAGAGGTGCACGAAGGCACAGCGATATAGGGGATGCTATGGGAGTTGCATGAATACACAGCAATATAGGGGACGTGATGAGATGTGCATGAAAATGCAGCGATATTAGGGAAGGTATGAGAGGAGCACGAAAACACAGCGATATAGGGGAAGGTATGAGAGGTGCGCGAAAACACAGTGATATTGGGGAAGACAGGAGAGGTGCGCGAAAACCCAGCGATATAGGGGAAGCTATGAGAGGAGAGCAAAAAGACGGCGATACAGGGGTAGCTATGAGAGGTGAGCAAAAACACAGCGATAAAGGTGAATCTATGGGATGTGCGCGAAAAGACAGCGATATGGGGAAGGTATGAGAGGCGTGCGAGAACACGGCGATTTAGGGGAAATTATGAGAGGTGTGCAAAAACACGGCGATACGGGAGAATGTATCTATTGTACGAGAAAACTCAGCGATATAGGGGAAGTATTGAGAGGAGCGAAAACATAGCGATCTAGGTGAAGACATGTGAGGTGAGCAAAAACACGGCAATACAGGGGAAGCTATGAGAGGTGAGCAATAACACAGCGATAGAGGAGAATCTATGGGATGTGCGCGAAAAGACAGCGATATAGGGGAAGATATGAGAGGTGCGCAAGTCACAGCGATATAGAGGATGCTATAGGAGGAGCGCGAATACACAGTAATATAGGGCACGTGATGAGATGTGCATGAAAACTCAGCGATATTAGGGAAGTTATGAGAGGTGCACAAAAACACAGTGATATAGGAGAAGGTATGAGAGGTGTGTGAAAACACAGCGATATAAGGGAAGGTATGAAAGGTGCACGAAAACACAGCGATATAGGAGAAGCTATGAGAAGTGTGTGAAAACACAGCGATATAGGGGAAGGTATGACAATGCACGAAAACACAGCGATATAAGGGATGCTATGGGAGGTGCGCGAATGCACAGCAATATAGAGGACGTTATGAGATGTGCATAACAACACGGCGATAGACGGAAAGTTATGAGAGGTGCGCAAAAATACAGCAATATAGGAGAATTTATGAGAGGTGCGTGAAAACGCAGCGATACCAGTGAATCTATGGGATGTGCGCGAAAAGACAGCGATATAGGGGAAGGTAAGAGAGGTGCGCGAAAAGACAGCGATATAGGGGAAGGTAAGAGAGGTGCACGAAAACACAGCGATATAGGGGACGTGATGAGACGTGCATGAAAACGCAGTGATATTAGGGAAGGTCTGAGAGGTGCACAAAAGCACAGCGATATAGGAGAAGTTATGAGAGGTGTGCGAAAACACAGCGATATAGGGGAAGGTATGGAAGGTGCGCAAAACAGGGCGATATAGGGGAAGGTATGAGAGGTGCGCTAAGGCACAGCAATATAAGGAATGCTATGGGAGGTGCACGAATACACAGCGATATAGGGGATGTTCTGAGACGTGCATGAAAACACGGCAATAGAGAGCAAGGTATAAGAGCTGTGCAAAAATACAGTGATATAGGAGAAGTTATGAGAGGTGCTTGAAAACACAGCGATATAAGGGAAGGTATGAGAGGTGCACGAAAACACAGCGATATTGGGGAAGGTATGGGAGGTGCGCGAAAACAGGGCAATATAGTGGAAGTTATGAGAGGTGCGCGAAGGCACAGCGATATATGGGATGCTATGAGAGGTGAGCGAAAACAACGTAATATAGAGGAAGACATGAGTGGTATGCAAAAACAGGGCAATATAGTGGAACCTATGGGATGTGCGCGAAACCACGGCGATACAGGGGAATGCATCAGAGGTGCGAGAAAACACAGCGATATAGGGGACGCTATGGGACATGCGCAAAAAAACAGTGATATGGGGAAGGTATGAGAGCTGTGCGAGAACATGGCAATATAGGGGAAATTGTAAGAGGTGCACGAAAACATGGCAATACAGGAGAATGTATCAGATGTGCGAGAAAACACAGCGATATAGGGGAAGTATTGAGAGGATCGAAAACATAGCGATCTAGGTGAAGACATGAGAGGTGCGCGAAAACATGTGATATAGGAGAAGCTATGAGAGGTGAGCAAAAACACGGCGATGCAGGGGAAGCTATGAGAGGTGAGCAATAATACAGCGATAAAGCTGAATCTATGGGATGTGCGCGAAAAGACAGTGATATAGGGGAAGATATGAGAGGTACGCAAGGCACAGCGATATAGGGGATGCTATGGGAGGTGCGTGAATATACAGCGATATAGGGGACGTGATCAGATGTGCATGAAAACTCAGCGATATTAGGGTAGATATGAGAGGTGCACAAAAACACAGCGATGTAGGAGAAGTTATGAGAGGTGTGTGAAAACACAGTGATATAGGGGAAGGTATGAGAGGTGTGTGAAAACACAGCGATATAGGGGAGGTATGAGAGGTGCATGAAAACACAGCGATATAGGGGAAGATATAGAAGTTGCGCGAAAACGGGGCGATATAGGGGAAGGTATGAGAGGTGCGCGAAGGCACAGCATTATAAGGGATACTATGGGATGTGTGCGAATACACAGCGATATAGGGGATGTTATGAGATGTGCATAAAAACATGGCAATATAGGGGAAGTTATGAGAGGTGCGCAAAAATACAGCAATACAGGGTAAGTTATGAGAGGTGCGTGAAAACACAGCAATATAAGGGGAGGTATGAGAGGTACACGAAAACACAGCGATATAGGCGAAGGTATGGGAGGTGCTCGAAAACAGAGCGATATAGGGAAAGGTATGAGACGTGTGCGAAACACAGCAATATAGGGGATGGTATGGGAGATGCACGAAAACACAGTGATATAGGGGAAGACATGAGAGGTGCGTGAAAACAGAGCGATATAGGGGACGCTATTGGACGTGCGCGAAAACACAGTGATATAGGGGAAGATATGAGAGGTGTGCGAGAACACGGCGATATAGGTGAAATTATGAGAGGTGCGCGAAAACACGTTGATACAGGGAACTGTATCAGAAGTGCAAGAACACAGAGCGATATAGGGGAAGTAATGAGAGGAGCGGAAACATAGCGATATAGGTGAAGAAATGAGAGGTGCGCGAAAACACGGCTATGTAGGGGAAGGTATGAGAGGTGTGCAAAAACACAGCGATGTAGGCGAAGCCATGGGAGGTGCACGGGAAACAGGGCGATATAGGGGAAGGTATGAGCGATGCGCGAAGGCACAGCGATATAGAGGATGCTATAGGAGGTGCGTGAATACACAGAGATGTAGGAGACGTTATGAGATGTGCATGAAAACACGGTGATATTAGGGAAGGTATGAGAGGTGCGCAAAAATACGGCGATATAGGAGAAATTATGAGAGGTGCGTGAAAACACTGTGATATAGGGGGAGGTATGAGAGGTGCACGAAAACACGGCGATATTGGGGAAGGTATGGGAGGTGCGCGAAAGCAGGGCTATATAGGGGATGCTATGAGAGGTGCGCGAAAACACCGTGATATAGGGGAAGACATGAGTGGTGCGCAAAAACAGGGCAATATAGTGGAACCTATTTGATGTGCGCGAAACCACGGCGATACAGGGGAATGTATCAGAGGTGCGAGAAAACACAGCGATATGGGGGATGCTATGGGAGTTGCGCAAAAATGCAGCAATATAGGAGAAGTTATGAGAGGTGCGTGAAAACACAGCGATATAGGGGAAGGCATGAGAGGTACGCGAAGGCACAGTTATATAGGGGTGCTATGGGAGGTGCACGAATACACAGCAATATAGGGGACGTTATGAGATGTGCATGAAAACACGGCAATATAGGGGAAGGTATGAGAGGTGCCCGAAAACACAGCGTTATAGTGGACGCTATGGGACGTGCGCGAAAACACGGCGATATAGGGGAAATTATGAGAGGTGCACGAAAGCACGGCGATACAGTGGAATGTATCAGAGGTGCGAGAAAACACAGCGAGATAGGGGAAGTAATGAGAGGAGCGAAAACATAGCAATCTAGGTGAAGACATGAGAGGTGCGCGAAAACACAGCGATATAGGGGAAGCTATGAAAGGTGAGCAAAAACACGGCGATATAAGGGAAGCTCTGAGAGGTGTGCAATAACACAGTGATAAAGTTGAATCTATGGGATGTGTGCGAAAAGACACCGATATAGGGGAAGGTATGGGAGGTGCGCAAGGCACAGCGATATAGGGGATGCTATGGGAGGTGCGCGAAAACACAGTAATATAGGGGACAGTATGAGATGTGCATAAAAACACGGCGATATAGGGGGAGGTATGAGAGTTGCGCGAAAACACAGCGATGTAGTGGAATACATGAGAGGTGCACGAAAACAGGGCAATATAGTGGAAGCTATGGGATGTGCACGAAAACAGGGCGAATAGGGGAAGGTATGAGAGGTGTGCGAAAACACAGCGATATAGGGGACGCAATGGGACGTACGCGAAAACACAGTGATATAGGGGAAGGTATGAGAGGTGTGCGACAATACGGCGATATAGGGGAAATTATGAGAGGTGTGCGAAAACACGGCGATACGGGAGAATGTATCAGAGGTATGAGAAAACACAGCGATATAGGGGAAGTAATGAGAGGAGCGAAAACATAGCGATCTAGGTGATGACATGAGAGGTGCGCGAAAACACGGCGATATAGGAGAAGCTATGAGAGGTGAGCAAAAACACGGCGATAAAGCTGAATCTATGGGATGTGCGTGAAAAGACAGCGATATAGGGGAAGCTATGAGAGGTGAGTGAAAACACAGTGATATAGGGGACGTGATGAGATGTGCATGAAAACGCAGCGATATTAGGGAAGGTATGAGAGGTGTACAAAAACACAGTGATATAGGAGAAAATATGAGAGGTGTGCGAAAACACAGCGATATAGGGGACGGTATGAAAGGTGCACGAAAACACAGAGATATACACGGGAAGGAATGGGAGGTGCTGGAATACACAGCGATATAGGGGATATGAGATGTGGATAAAAACACGGCGATATAGGGGAAGTTATGAGAGGTGGGCAAAAATACAGCAATATAGGAGAAGTTTGAGAGGTGTGTGAAAACACAGCGATATAGGGGGAGGTATGAGAGGTACACGAAAACACAGCGATATAGGGGAAGGCATGGGAGGTGCTCGAAAGCAGGGCGATATAGTGGAAGTTATGAGAGGTGCGTGAAAACCCAGCGATATAGGGGACGTTATGAGACGTGCATGAAAACACAGCGATATAGGAGAAGGTATGAGAGGTGCACGAAGGCACAGCGATATAGGGGATGCTATGGGAGTTGCATGAGTACACAGAGATATAGGGGACATTATGAGATGTGCATGAAAACACGGCGATATTGGGGATGCCATGAGAGGTGTGCAAAAATACAGCGATATAGGTGACGCTATGGGAGTGTGCGAAGACAGGGAGACATAGGGGAAGGTATGAGAGGTGCACGAAGTCACAGCGATATAGGGGATGCTATGGCAGGTGCGCGAATGCACAGAGATATAGGGGACATTATGAGATGTGCATGAAAACACGGCAATATAGGGGAAGGTATTGGAGCTGCGCAAAAATACAGCGATATAGGAGAAGTTATGAGAGGTGCGTGAAAACACAGCGATATAAGGGAAGGTAGGAGAGGTGCACGAAAACACAGCGATATAGGGGAAGGAATGGGAGATGCACGAAAACAGGGCGATATAGGGGAAGGTATGAGAGGTGCGCGAAGGCACAGAGATATAGGGGATACTATGGGAGGTGCGTGAATGCACAGCGATGTAGGGGACGTGATGAGATGTGCATGAAAATGCAACGATATTAGTGAAGGTATGAGAGGTGCACAAAAACACAGCGATATAGGGGAAGGTATGAGAGGTGTGCGAAAACATGGCGATACGGGAGAATGTATCAATTGTGCGAGAAAACACAGCGATATAGGGGAAGTATTGAGAGGAGCGAAAACATAGCGATCTAGGTGAAGACATGAGAGGTGAGCAAAAACACGGCGATACAGGGGAAGCTATGAGAGGAGATCAATAACACAGCGATAAAGCTGAATCTATGGGATGTGCGCGAAAAGACAGCAATATAGGGGAAGCTATGAGAGGTGCGCAAGTCACAGCGATATAGGGGACGCTATGAGAGGTGCGTGAAAACACAGCGATATAGGGGGAGATATGAGAGGTACACGAAATCACAGCGATAAGGGGAAGGTATGGGAGGTGCTCGAAAACAAGGCGATATAGAGGAAGGTATGAGAGGTTTGCGAAGGCACAGCAATATAGGGTTTGCTATGGGAGGTGTGCGAAAACACAGTTATATAGGGGAAGACATGAGAGGTGCGCGAAAACAGGGCAATATTGTGGAAGCTAAGCAATGTGCGTGATAACAGGGCGATATTGGGGAAGTTATGAGAGGAGCGCGAAAACACAGTGATATAGGGGAAGCTATGGGACATGCGCAAAAAAACAGTGATATAGGGGAAGGTATGAGAGGTGTGCGTGAACACGGCGATATAGGGGAAATTGTAAGAGGTGCGCGAAAACATTGCAATACAGGAAAATGTAATTGCAATACAGGAGAATGTATCAGAGGTGCGAGAAAACACAGCGATATAGGGGAAGTAATGATAGGAGCGAAAACATAGCGATATAGGTGAAGGCATGCGAGGTGCGTGAAAACACAACGATATAGGGTAAGCTATGAGAGGTGAGCAATAACACAGCGATCAAGGTGAAGCTATTGGATGTGCATGAAAACAGCGATGTAGGCGAAGCTATGGGAGGTGCGCGAAAACACAGCGATATAGGGGATGCTATGGGAGGTGCGCGAAAACACAGTAATATAGGGGACAGTATGAGATGTGCATAAAAACACGGCGATATAGGGGGAGGTATGAGAGTTGCGCGAAAACACAGCGATGTAGTGGAATACATGAGAGGTGCACGAAAACAGGGCAATATAGTGGAAGCTATGGGATGTGCACGAAAACAGGGCGAATAGGGGAAGGTATGAGAGGTGTGCGAAAACACAGCGATATAGGGGACGCAATGGGACGTATGCGAAAACACAGTGATATAGGGGAAGGTATGAGAGGTGTGCGACAATACGGCGATATAGGGGAAATTATGAGAGGTGTGCGAAAACACGGCGATACGGGAGAATATATGAGATGTGCTAGAAAACACAGCGATATAGGGGAAGTATTAGGAGGAGCGAAAACATAGCGATCTATGTGAAGACATGAGAGGTGCGCGAAAACACGGCGATATAGGGGAAGTTATGAGAGGTGAGCAAAAACACGGCGATACAGGGGAAGCTATGAGAGGTGAGCAAGAACACAGCGATAAAGGTGAATCTATGGGATGTGAGCGAAAAGACAGAGATATAGTGGAAGCTATGAGAGGTGCGCAAGGCACTGCGATATAGGGGATGCTATGGGAGGTGCGTGAATACACAGCGATATAGCGGACGTGATGAGATGTGCATGAAAACGCAGTGTTATTAGGGAAGGTATGAGAGGTGCACAAGAACACAGCGATATAGGAGAAGTTATGAGAAGTGTGTGAAAACACTGTGATAGAAGGGAATGTATAGGAGGTGCGTGAAAACTGGGCGATATAAGGGAAGGTATGAGAGGTGCACGACGGCACAGCGATATAGGGGATGCTATGGGAGGTGCGCGAAAACACAGCGATATAGGTGATGGTATGAGATGTGCATAAAAACATGGCGATATTGGGGGAGGTATGAGAGGTGCGCGTAAACACGGCGATATAGGGGAAAGTATGAGAGGTGCGCGAAAACTTGGCGTTACAGGGGAATGCATCAGAGGTGCCAGAAAACACAGCAATGTAGTGGAAGACATGAGAGGTGCGCGAAAACAGGGCAATAAAGTGGAAGGTATGGGATGTGCCCGAAAACAAGGCGATATAGGGGAAGGTATGAGAGGTGCGCAATGCACAGCGATATAGGGGATGCTATGGGAGGAGGGCGAATACACAGCGATATAGGGGACGTGATGAGATGTGCATGAAAACTCAGCGATATTAGGGAAGGTATGAGATGTGCACAAAAACACAGTGATATAGGAGAAGTTATGAGAGGTGTGTGAAAACACAGCGATATAAGGGTAGGTATGAAAGGTACACGAAAACACAGTGATATAGGAGAAGTTATGAGAAGTGTGTGAAAACACAGCGATAGAGGGGAAGGTATGACAGCTGCACGAAAACACAGTGATATAGTGGAAGACATGAGAGGTGTGCGAAAACAGGGCAATATAGTGGAAGGTATGGGATGTGCGCGAAAACAGGGCGATATAGGGGAAGGTATGAGAGGTGCGCGAAATCACAGCAATATAGGGGACGTTATGGGACGTGCGCGAAAACACAGTGATATAGGGGAAGGTATGAGACGCGTGCGAGAACACCGCGATTTTGGAGAAATTATGAGAGGTGTGCAAAAACACGGCGATACGGGAGAATGTATCAATTGTGCGAGAAAACACAGCGATATAGGGGAATTATTGAGACGAGCGAAAACATAGCGATCTAGGTGAAGACATGAGAAGTGAGCAAAAACACGGCAATATAGGGGAAGCTATGAGAGGTGAGAAATAAGACAGCGATAGAGGTGAATCTGTGGGATGTGCGCGAAAAGACAGCGATATAGGGGAAGGTATGAGAGGTGCGCAAGGCACAGCGATATAGGGGATGCTATGGGAGGAGCGCGAATACACAGCGATATAGGGGCCGTGATGAGATGTGCGTGAAAACACAGCGATATAGGGGAAAGAATCGGAGGTGCACGAAAACACAAAGATATAGGGGAAGGTATGAGAGGTGTGCGAGAATTCGGCGATATAGGGGAAATTATGAGAGGTGTGCGAAAACACGGCGATACGGGAGAATGTATCAGATGTGCGAGAAAACACAGCGCTATAGGGGAAGCTATGAGAGTTGAGTAAAAACACGGCGATACAGGGGAAGCTATGAGAGGTGAACAATTACACAGCGATAAAGGTGAATCTATGGGATGTGCGCGAAAAGACAGCGATATAGGGGAAGCTATGAGAGGTAGGGATACTATGGGATGTGCGTGAATACACAGCGATGTGGGGACGTGATGAGATGTGCATGAAAACGCAACGGTATTAGGGAAGGTATGAGAGGTGCACAAAAACACAGCGATATACTAGAAGTTATGAGAGCTGTGCGAAAACACAGCGATATAGGGGAAAGTATGAGACGTGTGCGAAAACTTGGCGTTACAGAGGAATGCATCAGAGGTGCGAGAAAACACAGCGATGTAGGGGAAGACATGAGAGGTGCGCAAAAACATGGCAATATAGTGGAAGTTATGGGATGTGCGCTAAAACTGCGATATTGGGGAAGGTATGAGAGGTGCGCAATGCACAGCGATATAGGGGATGCTATGGGAGCTGCGTGAATACACAGCGATATAGGGGACGTGATGAGATGTGCATGAAAATGCAACGAAATTAGTGAAGGTATGAGAGGTGCACGAAAACACAGCGATATAGGGGAAGGTGTGAGAGGTGCGCGAAAGCACAGCGATATATGGGATGGTTTGAGATATGCATGAATACACGGTGATAGATGGGAAACCATGAGAGGTGTGTGAAAAAACAGCGATATAGCGGAAGTTATGAGAGGTGCGTGAAAACACAGTGATATAGGGGAAGGTATGAGAGGAGCACGGAAACAGGGCGATATAGGGGAAGTTATGAGAGGTGCGTGAAAACCCTGCGATATAGTGGACATTATGAGAAGTGCATGAAAACACGGCGATATAGGGGAAGGTATGAGAGGTGCGTGAAGGCACAGCGATACAGGGAATGTTATGGGATGTGCACGAAACCACAGCGAAATAGGGGACGTTATAAGATGTGCATGAAAACACAGCGAAATAGGGGAAGGTATGAGAGGTGCACGAAAACGCAGCGATACTACGGAAGGTATAGGAGGTGCATGAAAACTGGGCGATATAGGGGAAGGTATGAGAGGTGCACGAAGGCACAGCGATATAGGGGATGCTATGGGAGGTGCGCGAAATCACAGTAATATAGTGGACGGTATGAGATGTGCATAAAAACACGGCGATATATGGGGAGGTATGAGAGTTGCCCGAAAACACGGCGAAATAGGGGAAAGTATGAGAGGTGCGCGAAAACTTGGCGTTACAGGGGAATGCATCAGAGGTGCCAGAAAACACAGCGATGTAGTGGAATACATGAGAGGTGCGCGAAAACAGGGCAATATAGTGGAAACTATGGGATGTACACGAAAACAGGACGATATAGGTGAAGACATGAGAGGTGCGCGAAAACACAGCGATATAGGGGAAGCTATGAGAGGTGAGTAAAAACACGGCGATACAGGGGAAGCTATGAGAGGTGAGCAATTACACAGCGATAAAGGTGAATCTATGGGATGTGCGCGAAAAGACAGCGATATAGGGGAAGCTATGAGAGGTGCGCAAGGCACAGCGATATAGGGGAAGCTATGAGAGGTCCGCAAGGCACAGCGATATAGGGGATACTATGGGATGTGCGTGAATACACAGCGATATGGGGACGTGATGAGATGTGCATGAAAACGCAACGGTATTAGGGAAGGGTTGAGAAGTGCACAAAAGCACAACGATATAGGAGAAGTTATGAGAGCTGTGCGAAAACACGGCGATATAGGGGAAGGTATGAAAGGTGCACGAAAACACAGCGATATAGGGGAAGGTATGAGATGTGCATAAAAACATGGCGATATTGGGGGAGGTATGAGAGGTGCGCGTAAACACGGCGATATAGGGGAAAGTATGAGAGGTGCGCGAAAACTTGGCGTTACAGGGGAATGCATCAGAGGTGCCAGAAAACACAGCGATGTAGTGGAAGACATGAGAGGTGCGCGAAACAGGGCAATATAGTGGAAGGTATGGGATGTGCACGAAAACAGGGCGATATAGGGGAAGGTATGAGAGGTGCGCAATGCACAGCGATATAGGGGATGCTATGGGAGGAGGGCGAATACACAGCGATATAGGGGACGTGATGAGATGTGCATGAAAACTCAGCGATATTAGGGAAGGTATGAGATGTGCACAAAAACACAGTGATATAGGAGAAGTTATGAGAGGTGTGTGAAAACACAGCGATACAAGGGTAGGTATGAAAGGTACACGAAAACACAGCGATATAGGAGAATTTATGAGAAGTGTGTGAAAACACAGCGATAGAGGGGAAGGTATGACAGGTGCATGAAAACACAGTGATATAGGGGATGCTATGGGAGGTGCGCAAAAACACAGCGATATAGGAGACGGTATGAGATGTGCATAAAAACATGGCGATATAGGGGGAGGTATGAGAGGTGCGCGTAAACACGGCGATATAGGGGAAAGTATGAGAGGTGCGCGAAAACTTGGCGTTACAGGGGAATGCATCAGAGGTGCCAGAAAACACAGCGATGTAGTGGAAGCCATGAGAGGTGCGCGAAAACAGGGCAATATAGTGGAAGGTGTGGGATGTGCGCGAAAACACGGCGATATTGGGGAAGCCATGAGAGGTGTGCGAAAATACAGCGATATAGGGGACGGTATGGGAGGTGTGCGAAAACAGGGCGACATAGGGGAAGGTTTGAGAGGTGCGCGAAGGCACCGCGATATAGGGGATGCTATGGCAGGTGCGCGAATACACATCGATATATGGGACGTTAAGAGATGTGCATTAAAACATGGCGATATTGGGGAAGCCATGAGAGGTGTGCAAAAATATGGCGATATAGGAGAAATTATGAGAGGTGCGTGAAAACACAGCGATATAGAGGGAGGTATGAGAGGTGAATGAAAACACAGCGATATAGTGGAAGGTAGGGAAGGTGCGCGAAAACAGGGCGATATAGGGGAAGGTATGAGAGGTGCGCGAAGGCACAGCGATATAGGGGACGTTATGAGATGTGCATGAAAACACGGCAATATAGGGGAAGGTATAAGAACTGCGCAAAAATACAGCGAATTAGGAGAAGTTATGAGTGGTGCACGAAAACACCGTGATATAGGGGAAGACATGAGAGGTGCGCAAAAACAGTGCAATATAGTGGAACCTATGGGATGTGCGCGAAACCACGGCGATACAGGGGAATGTATCAGAGGTGTGAGAAAACACAGCGATATAGGGGACGCTATGGGACATGCGCAAAAAAACAGTGATACAGGGGAAGGTATGAGAGGTGTGCGAGAACACGGCGATATAGGGGAAATTGTAAGAGGTGCGCGAAAACATGGCAATACAGGAGAATGTATCAGAGGTGCGAGAAAACACAGCGATATAGGGGAAGTAATGATTGGAGCGAAAACATAGCGATATACGTGAAGACTTGCGAGATGCGCGAAAACACGGCGATATAGGGTAAGCTATGAGAGGTGAGCAATAACACAGCGAACAAGGTGAAACTATGGGATGTGCGCGAAAACAGCGATGTAGGCGAATCTATGGGAGGTGCGCCAAAACACAGCGATATAGGGGACGGTATGAGATGTGCATGAATACACAGCGATATTGGCGAAGCCATGAGAGGTGCCTGAAAACAAAGCGATATAGGGGAAGGTATGAGAGGTGTGCAAAAACACAGCGATATAGGATTAGTTAAGAGAGGTGCGTGAAAACACAGCAATATAGGGGAATGTATGAGAGGAGCACGAAAACACAGCGATATCGGGGAAGGTATGGGAGGTGCGCGAAAACAGGGCGATATATGGGAATGCATGAGAGATGCGCGAAGGCACAGTGATATAGGGGATGGTATGGGAGGTGCGGAAAAATAGAGCGATATAGGGGACGTTATGAGATGTGCATGAAAACACATCAATATATGGAAAGGTATGAGATGTGCGCAAAAATACATCTATATAGGGGAAGGTATGAGAGGTGCGCGAAAACAGCGATGTAGGCGAAGCTATGGGAGGTGCCCGAAAGCACAGCGATATAGGGGAAGGTATGAGATGTGCATGAATACACGGTGATAGTCGGGAAGCCATGAGAGGTGTGCGAAAACACAGCGATATAGGGGAAGGTATGAAAGCTGCGTGAAAACACAGTTATATAGGGGAAGGTATGAGAGGAGCGCAAAAACAGGGCGATAGAGGGGAGGTTATAAGAGGTGCGTGAAAACACGGTGATATTGGGGAAGGTATGAGAGGTGTGCAAGGCACAGCGATATGGGGGAGGTATGAGAGGTGCACGAAAACACAGCAATATAGGGGAAGGTATGGAAGGTGCTCGAAAACTGGGTGATATAGATGAAGTTATGAGAGGTATGTGAAGGCACAGCTATATAGGGGATGCTATGGAAGGTGCGCGAAAACACATTGATATAGTGGAAGACAGGAGAGGTGTGCGAAAACACGGTGATATAGGGGAAGCTATGAGAGGTGAGCAAAAACACGGCGATACAGGGGAAGATATGAGAGGTGAGCAATAATACAGCGATAAAGGTGAATCTATGGGATGTGCGTGAAAAGACATCGATATAAGGAAAGGTATGAGTGGTGCGCAAGGCACAGCGATATAGGGGAAGCTATGAGAGGTGTGCAAGGCACAGCGATATAGGGGATACTATGGGATGTGCGTGAATGCACAGCGATATGGGGACGTGATGAGATGTGCATGAAAACGCAACGGTATTAGGGAAGGGTTGAGAAGTGCACAAAAGCACAACGATATAGGAGAAGTTATGAGACCTGTGCGAAAACACGGTGATATAGGGGAAGCTATGAGAGGTGAGCAAAAACACGGCGATACAGGGGAAGATATGAGAGGTGAGCAATAATACAGCGATAAAGGTGAATCTATGGGATGTGCGTGAAAAGACATCGATATAAGGAAAGGTATGAGTGGTGCGCAAGGCACAGCGATATAGGGGAAGCTATGAGAGGTGCGCAAGGCACAGCGATATAGGGGATACTATGGGATGTGCGTGAATGCACAGCGATATGGGGACGTGATGAGATGTGCATGAAAACGCAACGGTATTAGGGAAGGTTTGAGAAGTGCACAAAAGCACAACGATATAGGAGAAGTTATGAGAGCTGTGCGAAAACACAGCGATATAGGGGAAGGTATGAAAGGTGCACGAAAACACAGCGATATAGGGGAAGGTATGAGATGTGCATAAAAACATGGCGATATTGGGGGAGGTATGAGAGGTGCGCGTAAACACGGCGATATAGGGGAAAGTATGAGAGGTGCGCGAAAACTTGGCGTTACAGGGGAATGCATCAGAGGTGCCAGAAAACACAGCGATGTAGTGGAAGACATGAGAGGTGCGCGAAAACAGGGCAATATAGTGGAAGCTATGCGATGTGCACGAAAACAGGGCGATATAGGGTAAGGTATGAGAGGTGTGCGAGAACACGGCGATATAGGGGAAATTATGAGAGGTGTGCGAAAACACAGCGATACGGGAGAATGTATCAGATGTGCGAGAAAACACAGCGATATAGGGGAAGTATTGGGAGGAGCGAAAACTTAGCGATCTATGTGAAGACATGAGAGGTGCGCGAAAACACGGCGATATAGGGGAAGTTATGAGAGGTGAGCAAAAACACGGCGATACAGGGGAAGCTATGAGAGGTGAGCAAGAACACAGCGATAAAGGTGAATCTATGGGATGTGAGCGAAAAGACAGAGATATAGTGGAAGCTATGAGAGGTGCGCAAGGCACTGCGATATAGGGGATGCTATGGGAGGTGCGTGAATACACAGCGATATAGCGGACGTGATGAGATGTGCATGAAAACGCAGTGTTATTAGGGAAGGTATGAGAGGTGCACAAGAACACAGCGATATAGGAGAAGTTATGAGAAGTGTGTGAAAACACTGTGATAGAAGGGAATGTATAGGAGGTGCGTGAAAACTGGGCGATATAAGGGAAGGTATGAGGGGTGCACGACGGCACAGCGATATAGGGGATGCTATGGGAGGTGCGCGAAAACACAGCGATATAGGTGATGGTATGAGATGTGCATAAAAACATGGCGATATTGGGGGAGGTATGAGAGGTGCGCGTAAACACGGCGATATAGGGGAAAGTATGAGAGGTGCGCGAAAACTTGGCGTTACAGGGGAATGCATCAGAGGTGCCAGAAAACACAGCAATGTAGTGGAAGACATGAGAGGTGCGCGAAAACAGGGCAATAAAGTGGAAGGTATGGGATGTGCCCGAAAACAAGGCGATATAGGGGAAGGTATGAGAGGTGCGCAATGCACAGCGATATAGGGGATGCTATGGGAGGAGGGCGAATACACAGCGATATAGGGGACGTGATGAGATGTGCATGAAAACTCAGCGATATTAGGGAAGGTATGAGATGTGCACAAAAACACAGTGATATAGGAGAAGTTATGAGAGGTGTGTGAAAACACAGCGATATAAGGGTAGGTATGAAAGGTACACGAAAACACAGTGATATAGGAGAAGTTATGAGAAGTGTGTGAAAACACAGCGATAGAGGGGAAGGTATGACAGCTGCACGAAAACACAGTGATATAGTGGAAGACATGAGAGGTGTGCGAAAACAGGGCAATATAGTGGAAGGTATGGGATGTGCGCGAAAACAGGGCGATATAGGGGAAGGTATGAGAGGTGCGCGAAATCACAGCAATATAGGGGACGTTATGGGACGTGCGCGAAAACACAGTGATATAGGGGAAGGTATGAGACGCGTGCGAGAACACCGCGATTTTGGAGAAATTATGAGAGGTGTGCAAAAACACGGCGATACGGGAGAATGTATCAATTGTGCGAGAAAACACAGCGATATAGGGGAATTATTGAGACGAGCGAAAACATAGCGATCTAGGTGAAGACATGAGAAGTGAGCAAAAACACGGCAATATAGGGGAAGCTATGAGAGGTGAGAAATAAGACAGCGATAGAGGTGAATCTGTGGGATGTGCGCGAAAAGACAGCGATATAGGGGAAGGTATGAGAGGTGCGCAAGGCACAGCGATATAGGGGATGCTATGGGAGGAGCGCGAATACACAGCGATATAGGGGCCGTGATGAGATGTGCGTGAAAACACAGCGATATAGGGGAAAGAATCGGAGGTGCACGAAAACACAAAGATATAGGGGAAGGTATGAGAGGTGTGCGAGAATTCGGCGATATAGGGGAAATTATGAGAGGTGTGCGAAAACACGGCGATACGGGAGAATGTATCAGATGTGCGAGAAAACACAGCGCTATAGGGGAAGCTATGAGAGTTGAGTAAAAACACGGCGATACAGGGGAAGCTATGAGAGGTGAACAATTACACAGCGATAAAGGTGAATCTATGGGATGTGCGCGAAAAGACAGCGATATAGGGGAAGCTATGAGAGGTAGGGATACTATGGGATGTGCGTGAATACACAGCGATGTGGGGACGTGATGAGATGTGCATGAAAACGCAACGGTATTAGGGAAGGTATGAGAGGTGCACAAAACACAGCGATATACTAGAAGTTATGAGAGCTGTGCGAAAACACAGCGATATAGGGGAAAGTATGAGACGTGTGCGAAAACTTGGCGTTACAGAGGAATGCATCAGAGGTGCGAGAAAACACAGCGATGTAGGGGAAGACATGAGAGGTGCGCAAAAACATGGCAATATAGTGGAAGTTATGGGATGTGCGCTAAAACTGCGATATTGGGGAAGGTATGAGAGGTGCGCAATGCACAGCGATATAGGGGATGCTATGGGAGCTGCGTGAATACACAGCGATATAGGGGACGTGATGAGATGTGCATGAAAATGCAACGAAATTAGTGAAGGTATGAGAGGTGCACGAAAACACAGCGATATAGGGGAAGGTGTGAGAGGTGCGCGAAAGCACAGCGATATATGGGATGGTTTGAGATATGCATGAATACACGGTGATAGATGGGAAACCATGAGAGGTGTGTGAAAAAACAGCGATATAGCGGAAGTTATGAGAGGTGCGTGAAAACACAGTGATATAGGGGAAGGTATGAGAGGAGCACGGAAACAGGGCGATATAGGGGAAGTTATGAGAGGTGCGTGAAAACCCCTGCGATATAGTGGACATTATGAGAAGTGCATGAAAACACGGCGATATAGGGGAAGGTATGAGAGGTGCGTGAAGGCACAGCGATACAGGGAATGTTATGGGATGTGCACGAAACCACAGCGAAATAGGGGACGTTATAAGATGTGCATGAAAACACAGCGAAATAGGGGAAGGTATGAGAGGTGCACGAAAACGCAGCGATACTACGGAAGGTATAGGAGGTGCATGAAAACTGGGCGATATAGGGGAAGGTATGAGAGGTGCACGAAGGCACAGCGATATAGGGGATGCTATGGGAGGTGCGCGAAATCACAGTAATATAGTGGACGGTATGAGATGTGCATAAAAACACGGCGATATATGGGGAGGTATGAGAGTTGCCCGAAAACACGGCGAAATAGGGGAAAGTATGAGAGGTGCGCGAAAACTTGGCGTTACAGGGGAATGCATCAGAGGTGCCAGAAAACACAGCGATGTAGTGGAATACATGAGAGGTGCGCGAAAACAGGGCAATATAGTGGAAACTATGGGATGTACACGAAAACAGGACGATATAGGTGAAGACATGAGAGGTGCGCGAAAACACAGCGATATAGGGGAAGCTATGAGAGGTGAGTAAAAACACGGCGATACAGGGGAAGCTATGAGAGGTGAGCAATTACACAGCGATAAAGGTGAATCTATGGGATGTGCGCGAAAAGACAGCGATATAGGGGAAGCTATGAGAGGTGCGCAAGGCACAGCGATATAGGGGATACTATGGGATGTGCGTGAATACACAGCGATATGGGGACGTGATGAGATGTGCATGAAAACGCAACGGTATTAGGGAAGGGTTGAGAAGTGCACAAAAGCACAACGATATAGGAGAAGTTATGAGAGCTGTGCGAAAACACGGCGATATAGGGGAAGGTATGAAAGGTGCACGAAAACACAGCGATATAGGGGAAGGTATGAGATGTGCATAAAAACATGGCGATATTGGGGGAGGTATGAGAGGTGCGCGTAAACACGGCGATATAGGGGAAAGTATGAGAGGTGCGCGAAAACTTGGCGTTACAGGGAATGCATCAGAGGTGCCAGAAAACACAGCGATGTAGTGGAAGACATGAGAGGTGCGCGAAACAGGGCAATATAGTGGAAGGTATGGGATGTGCACGAAAACAGGGCGATATAGGGGAAGGTATGAGAGGTGCGCAATGCACAGCGATATAGGGGATGCTATGGGAGGAGGGCGAATACACAGCGATATAGGGGACGTGATGAGATGTGCATGAAAACTCAGCGATATTAGGGAAGGTATGAGATGTGCACAAAAACACAGTGATATAGGAGAAGTTATGAGAGGTGTGTGAAAACACAGCGATACAAGGGTAGGTATGAAAGGTACACGAAAACACAGCGATATAGGAGAATTTATGAGAAGTGTGTGAAAACACAGCGATAGAGGGGAAGGTATGACAGGTGCATGAAAACACAGTGATATAGGGGATGCTATGGGAGGTGCGCAAAAACACAGCGATATAGGAGACGGTATGAGATGTGCATAAAAACATGGCGATATAGGGGGAGGTATGAGAGGTGCGCGTAAACACGGCGATATAGGGGAAAGTATGAGAGGTGCGCGAAAACTTGGCGTTACAGGGGAATGCATCAGAGGTGCCAGAAAACACAGCGATGTAGTGGAAGCCATGAGAGGTGCGCGAAAACAGGGCAATATAGTGGAAGGTGTGGGATGTGCGCGAAAACACGGCGATATTGGGGAAGCCATGAGAGGTGTGCGAAAATACAGCGATATAGGGGACGGTATGGGAGGTGTGCGAAAACAGGGCGACATAGGGGAAGGTTTGAGAGGTGCGCGAAGGCACCGCGATATAGGGGATGCTATGGCAGGTGCGCGAATACACATCGATATATGGGACGTTAAGAGATGTGCATTAAAACATGGCGATATTGGGGAAGCCATGAGAGGTGTGCAAAAATATGGCGATATAGGAGAAATTATGAGAGGTGCGTGAAAACACAGCGATATAGAGGGAGGTATGAGAGGTGAATGAAAACACAGCGATATAGTGGAAGGTAGGGAAGGTGCGCGAAAACAGGGCGATATAGGGGAAGGTATGAGAGGTGCGCGAAGGCACAGCGATATAGGGGACGTTATGAGATGTGCATGAAAACACGGCAATATAGGGGAAGGTATAAGAACTGCGCAAAAATACAGCGAATTAGGAGAAGTTATGAGTGGTGCACGAAAACACCGTGATATAGGGGAAGACATGAGAGGTGCGCAAAAACAGTGCAATATAGTGGAACCTATGGGATGTGCGCGAAACCACGGCGATACAGGGGAATGTATCAGAGGTGTGAGAAAACACAGCGATATAGGGGACGCTATGGGACATGCGCAAAAAAAACAGTGATACAGGGGAAGGTATGAGAGGTGTGCGAGAACACGGCGATATAGGGGAAATTGTAAGAGGTGCGCGAAAACATGGCAATACAGGAGAATGTATCAGAGGTGCGAGAAAACACAGCGATATAGGGGAAGTAATGATTGGAGCGAAAACATAGCGATATACGTGAAGACTTGCGAGATGCGCGAAAACACGGCGATATAGGGTAAGCTATGAGAGGTGAGCAATAACACAGCGAACAAGGTGAAACTATGGGATGTGCGCGAAAACAGCGATGTAGGCGAATCTATGGGAGGTGCGCCAAAACACAGCGATATAGGGGACGGTATGAGATGTGCATGAATACACAGCGATATTGGCGAAGCCATGAGAGGTGCCTGAAAACAAAGCGATATAGGGGAAGGTATGAGAGGTGTGCAAAAACACAGCGATATAGGATTAGTTAAGAGAGGTGCGTGAAAACACAGCAATATAGGGGAATGTATGAGAGGAGCACGAAAACACAGCGATATCGGGGAAGGTATGGGAGGTGCGCGAAAACAGGGCGATATATGGGAATGCATGAGAGATGCGCGAAGGCACAGTGATATAGGGGATGGTATGGGAGGTGCGGAAAAATAGAGCGATATAGGGGACGTTATGAGATGTGCATGAAAACACATCAATATATGGAAAGGTATGAGATGTGCGCAAAAATACATCTATATAGGGGAAGGTATGAGAGGTGCGCGAAAACAGCGATGTAGGCGAAGCTATGGGAGGTGCCCGAAAGCACAGCGATATAGGGGAAGGTATGAGATGTGCATGAATACACGGTGATAGTCGGGAAGCCATGAGAGGTGTGCGAAAACACAGCGATATAGGGGAAGGTATGAAAGCTGCGTGAAAAC
This sequence comes from Mobula birostris, assembly GCF_030028105.1. Classification (NCBI taxonomy): domain Eukaryota; kingdom Metazoa; phylum Chordata; class Chondrichthyes; order Myliobatiformes; family Myliobatidae; genus Mobula; species Mobula birostris. The sequence goes on along the minus strand of NW_027276686.1, from coordinate 807 downwards.
ACAGTTATATAGGGGAAGGTATGAGAGGAGCGCAAAAAACAGGGCGATAGAGGGGAGGTTATAAGAGGTGCGTGAAAACACGGTGATATTGGGGAAGGTATGAGAGGTGTGCAAAAACACAGCGATATACGGGAATGCATGAGAGGTGCACGAAAACAGCGATATAGGTGAAGGAATGGGAGGTGCGTGAAAACGGCGATATTTGGGAAGGTATGAGAGGTGCGCGAAAGCACAGCGATATAAGGGAAGCTATGGGAGGTGCGCGAATATACAGCGATATAGAGGACGTTATGAGATGTGCATAACAACACGGCGATATAGGGGAAGCTATATAGGGGACGGTATGAGATGTGCATGAGCGAAAAGACAGCGATATAGGGGAAGGTATGAGAGGTCCGCAAGGCACAGCGATATAGGGGGAGGTATGAGAGGTGCACGAAAACACAGCGATATAGGGGACGTTATGAGATGTGCATGAAAACACGGCAATATAGGGGAAGGTATAAGAACTGCGCAAAAATACAGCGGATTAGGAGAAGTTATGAGTGGTGCACGAAAACACCGTGATATAGGGGAAGACATGAGAGGTGCGCAAAAACAGTGCAATATAGTGGAACCTATGGGATGTGCGCGAAACCACGGCGATACAGGGGAATGTATCAGAGGTGTGAGAAAACACAGCGATATAGGGGACGCTATGGGAGGTGCACGAAAACACAGTGATTTAGGGGAAGACATGAGAGGTGTGCGAGAACACGGCGATATAGGGGAAATTGTAAGAGGTGCGCGAAAACATGGCAATACAGG
>NW_027276685.1:0-36318 GCF_030028105.1 Mobula birostris | reverse complement strand
TGTGCTCCAGCGTTCTCCCACGCTCGTGTGTGTTTCCTCTGGGTGCTCCAGATTCCTCCCACGCTAGTGAGTGTTTCCTCTGGGGGCTCCAGCGTTCCCCACGCTCATGTGTGTTTCCTCTGGATGCTCCAGATTCATCCGACGCTTGTGTGTGTTTCCTCTGGGTATCCAGCCTCCTCCCACGCTCGTGTGTGTTTCCTCTGAGTGCTCCAGCCTCCTCCCATGGTCGTGTGTGTTTCCTCTGGGTGCTCCAGCGTTCTCCCACGCTCCTGTGTGTATTTCCTCTGAGTGCTCCAGATTCCTTCCACTCTCATGTGCGTTTCATCTGGGTGCTCCAGCCTCCTCCCACGCTCGTGTGCGTTTCCTCTGGGTGCTCCAGCCTCCTCCCGCGCTCGTGTGTGTCTCCTCTGGGTGCTCCAGGCTCCTCCCACGCTCATGTGTTTTCTCGGGGTGCTCCAGATTCCTCCCACGCTAGTGAGTGTTTCCTCAGGGTGCTCCAGCCTCCTCCCACGCTCGTGTGTGTTTCCTCTGGGTGCTCCAGCCTCCTCCCACGCTCGTGAGTGTTTCCTCTGGGTGCTCCAGCCTCTTCCCACCCTCGTGTGTGTTTCCTCTGAGTGCTCCAGCCTCCTCCTATGGTCGTGTGTGTTTTCTTGGGGTGCTCCAACGTTCTCCCACGCTCGTGTGTGTTCCCTCTGGGTGCTTCAGCCTCCACCCACGCTCGTGTGTGTTTCCTCTGGGTGCTCCAGCGTTCTCCCACGCTCGTGTGTGTTTCGTCTGGGTGCTCCAGCGTTCTCCCACGCTCCTGTGTGCATCCTCTGTGTGCTCCAGCGTTCTCCCACGCTCGTGTGTGTTTCCTCTGGATGCTCCAGAGTCCTCCCACGCCAGTGAGTGTTTCCTCTGGGTTCTCCAGCCTCCTCCCATACTCGTGTGCGTTTTCTCTGGGTGATCCAGCCTCCTCCCACGCTCGTGTGTGTTTCCTCCGGGTGCTCCAGCCTCCTCCCACGGTCGTGTGCATTTCCTCTGGGTGCTCGAGCCTCCTCCTACGCTAGTGTGTGTTTCCTCTGGGTGCTCTAGCGTTCTCCCACGCTCGTGTGTGTTTCCTATGGGTGCTCCAGCCTCCTCCCATGGTCGTGTGTGTTTCCCCTGGGTGCTCCAGCCTCCTCCCACGCTCGTGTATGTTTCCTCTGGGTGCTCCAGCGTTCTGCCACGCTCGTGTGTGTTTCGTCTGGGTGCTCCAGCGTTCTCCCACGCTCGTGTGTGTTTCCTCTGGGTGCTCCAGCCTCCTCCCACGCTTGTGTTTGTTTCCTCTGCGTTCTCCAGCGTTCTCCTACGCTAGTGTTTGTTTCCTCTGGGTGCTCCAGCCTCCTCCCACGGTCGTGTGCATTTCCTCCGGGTGCTCCAGCCTCCTCCCACGGTCGTGTGCATTTCCTCTGGGTGCTAGAGCCTCCTCCTACGCTATTGTGTGTTTCCTCTGGGTGCTCCAGCGTTCTCCCACGCTCGTGTGTGTTTCCTCTGGGTGCTCCAGCCTCCTCCCACGCTCGTGTGTGTTTCCTCTGGATGCTCCAGCCTCCTCCCACGCTCGTGTGCGTTTCCTCTCGGTGCTCCAGCCTCCTCCCACGCTCGTGTGTGTTTCCTTTGGGTGCTCCAGCCTCTTCCCACGGTCGTGTGCATTTCCTCCGGGTGCTCCAGCCTCCTCCCACGGTCATGTGCATTTCCTCTGGGTGTTCCAGCCTCCTCCTACGCTGGTGTGCGTTTCCTCTGGGTGCTCCAGCGTTCTCCCACGCTCGTGTGTGTTTCCTCTGGGTGCTCCAGATTCCTCCCACGCTAGTGAGTGTTTCCTCTGGGAGCTCCAGCCTCCTCCCACTCTCATGTGCGTTTCCTCTGGGTGCTCTAGATTCCTCCCACGCACGTGTGTGTTTCCTCTGGGTGCTTCAGCGTTCCCCACGCTCATGTGTGTTTCCTCTGGATGCTCCAGATTCATCCGACGCTTGTGTGCGTTTCCTCTGGGTATCCAGCCTCCTCCCACGCTCGTGTGCGTTTCCTCTGGGTGCTCCAGCCTCCTCCCACGCTCGTGTGTCTTTCCTCTGGGTGCTCCAGCCTCTTACCGCGCTCGTGTGTGTTTCCTCTGGGTGCTCCAGCGTTCTCCCAAGCTAGTGAGTGTTTCCTCTGGGAGCTCCAGCCTCCTCCCACTCTCATGTCCGTTTCCTCTGGGTGCTCTAGATTCCTCCCACGCACGTGTGTGTTTCCACTGGGTGCTCCAGCATTCCCCACGCTCATGTGTGTTTCCTCTGGATGCTCCAGATTCATCCGACGCTTGTGTGTGTTTCCTCTGGGTGCTCCAGCCTCCTCCCACGCACGTGTGTGTTTCCTCTGGGGGCTCCAGCGTTCTCCCACGTTCGTGTGTGTTTCCTCTGGGTGCTCCATCCTCGTCCCACTGTCATGTGCGTTTCCTCTGGGTGCTCCAGAGTTCCCCACGCTCATGTGTGTTTCCTCTGGATGCTCCAGATTCATCCCACGCTTGTGTGCGATTCCTCTGGGTGCTCCAGCCTCCTCCAACACAGGTATGCGTTTCTTCTGGGTGCTCCAGCCTCCTCCCAAGCTCGTGTGCGTTTCCTCTGGGTGCTCCAGCCCCCTCCCACGCTCGTGTGCGTTTCGTCTGGGTGCTCCAGCGTTGTCCCACGCACGTGTACGTTTCTTCTGGGTGCTCCAGCCTCCTCCCACGCTCATGTGTTTCCTCGGGGTGCTCCAGCGTTCTCCCACGCTCGTGTGTGTGTCCTCTAGGTGCTCCAGCAATCTCCCACGCTCGCGTGTGTTTCCTCTGTGTGCTCCAGCGTTCTCCCACGCTCGTGTGTGTTTCCTCTGGGTGCTCCAGATTCCTCCCACGCTAGTGAGTGTTTCCTCTGGGAGCTCCAGCCTCCTCCCACTCTCATGTGCGTTTCCTCTGGGTGCTCTGGATTCCTCCCACGCACGTGTGTGTTTCCTCTGGGGGCTCCAGCGTTCCCCACGCTCATGTGTGTTTCCTCTGGATGCTGCAGATTCATCCGACGCTTGTGTGCGTTTCCTCTGGGTATCCAGCCTCCTCCCACGCTCGTGTGCGTTTCCTCTGGGAGCTCCAGCCTCCTCCCACGCTCGTGTGCGTTTCCTCTGGGTGCTCCAGCCTCCTCCCACGCGAGTGTGTATTTCCTCTGGGTGCTCCATCCTCCTCCCACGCGAGTGTGTATTTCCTCTGGGTGCTCCAGCCTCCTCCCATGGTCGTGTGTGTTTCCTCTGGGTGCTCCATATTCCTCCCACGCTCGTGTGCGTTTCCTCTGGGTGCTCTAGCCTCCTCCCACGCTCGTGTGCATTTCCTCTGGCTTCTCCAGCCTCCTCTCACACTCGTGTGCTTTTCCTCTGGGTGCTCCATCCTCGTCCCACTCTCAAGTGCGTTTCCTCTGGGTGCTCCAGCGTTCCCCACGCTCATGTGTGTTTCCTCTGGATGCTCCAGATTCATCCCACGCTTGTGTGCGTTTCATCTGGGTGCTCCAGCCTCCTCCCACGCTCGTGTGCGTTTCCTCTGAGTGCTCCAGCCTCCTCCCACGCTCATGTGTGTTTCCTCTGGGTGCTCAAGATTCCTCCCACGCTCGTGTGCGTTTCCCCTGTGTGCTCTAGCCTCCTCCCTCGCTCGTGTGCATTTCCTCTGGGTGCTCCAGCCAACTCCCATGCTCGAGTGCGATTCCTCTGTGTGCTCCAGCCTCCTCCCAGACTCGTATGCGTTTCCCCTGGGTGCTCCAGCCTCCTCCCACGCTCGTGTGCGTTTCCTCTGGGTGCTCCAGCCTCCTCCCGCACTCGTGTGTGTCTCCTCTGGGTGCTCCAGCCTCCTCCCACGCTCATGTGTGTTTCCTCGGGGTGCTCCGACGTTCTTCCACGCTCGTGTGTGTTTCCTTTGGGTGCTTCAGCCTCCTCCCACCCTCGTGTGTGTTTCCTCTGAGTGCTCCAGCCTCCTCCCACGCGAGTGTGTATTTCCTCTGAGCGCTCCAGCCTCCTCCCATGGTCGTGTGTGTTTCCTGTGGGTGCTCCAGATTCCTCCCACGCTCGTGTGCTTTTCCTCTGGCTGCTCCATCCTCGTCCCTCTCTCATGTGCGTTTCCTCTGGGTGCTCCAGATTCATCCCACGCTTATGTGCGTTTCATCTGGGTGCTCCAGCCTCCTCCCACGCACGTGTGCGTTTCCTCTGGGTGCTCCAGCCTCCTCCCGCGCTCGTGTGTGTCTCCTCTGGGTGCTCCAGCCTCCTCCCATGCTCATGTGTGTTTCCTCGGGGTGCTCCGACGTTCTTCCACGCTCGTGTGTGTTTCCTGTGGGTGCTCCAGATACCTCCCACGCTCGTGTGCTTTTCCTCTGGGAGCTCCAGCTCCTCCCACTCTCATGTGCGTTTCCTCTGGGTGCTCTAGATTCCTCCCACGCACGTGTGTGTTTCCTCTGGGTGCTTCAGCGTTCCCCACGCTCATGTGTGTTTCCTCTGCATGCTCCAGATTCATCCGACGCTTGTGTGCGTTTCCTCTGGGTATCCAGCCTCCTCCCACGCTCGTGTGCGTTTCCTCTGGGTGCTCCAGCCTCCTCCCACGCTCGTGTGTCTTTCCTCTGGGTGCTCCAGCCTCTTACCGCGCTCGTGTGTGTTTCCTCTGGGTGCTCCAGCGTTCTCCCAAGCTAGTGAGTGTTTCCTCTGGGAGCTCCAGCCTCCTCCCACTCTCATGTGCGTTTCCTCTGGGTGCTCTAGATTCCTCCCACGCACGTGTGTGTTTCCACTGGGTGCTCCAGCATTCCCCACGCTCATGTGTGTTTCCTCTGGATGCTCCAGATTCATCCGACGCTTGTGTGTGTTTCCTCTGGGTGCTCCAGCCTCCTCCCACGCACGTGTGTGTTTCCTCTGGGGGCTCCAGCGTTCTCCCACGTTCGTGTGTGTTTCCTCTGGGTGCTCCATCCTCGTCCCACTGTCATGTGCGTTTCCTCTGGGTGCTCCAGAGTTCCCCACGCTCATGTGTGTTTCCTCTGGATGCTCCAGATTCATCCCACGCTTGTGTGCGATTCCTCTGGGTGCTCCAGCCTCCTCCAACACAGGTATGCGTTTCTTCTGGGTGCTCCAGCCTCCTCCCAAGCTCGTGTGCGTTTCCTCTGGGTGCTCCAGCCTCCTCCCACGCTCGTGTGCGTTTCGTCTGGGTGCTCCAGCGTTGTCCCACGCACGTGTGCGTTTCTTCTGGGTGCTCCAGCCTCCTCCCACGCTCATGTGTTTCCTCGGGGTGCTCCAGCGTTCTCCCACGCTCGTGTGTGTGTCCTCTAGGTGCTCCAGCAATCTCCCACGCTCGCGTGTGTTTCCTCTGTGTGCTCCAGCGTTCTCCCACGCTCGTGTGTGTTTCCTCTGGGTGCTCCAGATTCCTCCCACGCTAGTGAGTGTTTCCTCTGGGAGCTCCAGCCTCCTCCCACTCTCATGTGCGTTTCCTCTGGGTGCTCTGGATTCCTCCCACGCACGTGTGTGTTTCCTCTGTGGGCTCCAGCGTTCCCCACGCTCATGTGTGTTTCCTCTGGATGCTCCAGATTCATCCGACGCTTGTGTGCGTTTCCTCTGGGTATCCAGCCTCCTCCCACGCTCGTGTGCGTTTCCTCTGGGAGCTCCAGCCTCCTCCCACGCTCGTGTGCGTTTCCTCTGGGTGCTCCAGCCTCCTCCCACGCGAGTGTGTATTTCCTCTGGGTGCTCCAGCCTCCTCCCATGGTCGTGTGTGTTTCCTCTGGGTGCTCTAGATTCCTCCCACGCACGTGTGTGTTTCCTCTGGGGGCTCCAGCGTTCCCCACGCTCATGTGTGTTTCCTCTGGATGCTCCAGATTCATCCGACGCTTGTGTGCGTTTCCTCTGGGTATCCAGCCTCCTCCCACGCTCGTGTGCGTTTCCTCTGGGTGCTCCAGCCTCCTCCCACGCTCGTGTGCGTTTCCTCTGGGTGCTCCAGCCTCCTCCCACGCTCGGTGTGTGTTTCCTCTGGGTGCTCCATCCTCCTCCCACGCGAGTGTGTGTTTCCTCTGGGTGCTCCATATTCCTCCCACGCTCGTGTGCGTTTCCTCTGGGTGCTCTAGCCTCCTCCCACGCTCGTGTGCATTTCCTCTGGCTTCTCCAGCCTCCTCTCACACTCGTGTGCTTTTCCTCTGGGTGCTCCATCCTCGTCCCACTCTCAAGTGCGTTTCCTCTGGGTGCTCCAGCGTTCCCCACGCTCATGTGTGTTTCCTCTGGATGCTCCAGATTCATCCCACGCTTGTGTGCGTTTCATCTGGGTGCTCCAGCCTCCTCCCACGCTCGTGTGCGTTTCCTCTGAGTGCTCCAGCCTCCTCCCACGCTCATGTGTGTTTCCTCTGGGTGCTCAAGATTCCTCCCACGCTCGTGTGCGTTTCCCCTGTGTGCTCTAGCCTCCTCCCTCGCTCGTGTGCATTTCCTCTGGGTGCTCCAGCCAACTCCCATGCTCGAGTGCGATTCCTCTGTGTGCTCCAGCCTCCTCCCAGACTCGTATGCGTTTCCCCTGGGTGCTCCAGCCTCCTCCCACGCTCGTGTGCGTTTCCTCTGGGTGCTCCAGCCTCCTCCCGCACTCGTGTGTGTCTCCTCTGGGTGCTCCAGCCTCCTCCCACGCTCATGTGTGTTTCCTCGGGGTGCTCCGACGTTCTTCCACGCTCGTGTGTGTTTCCTTTGGGTGCTTCAGCCTCCTCCCACCCTCGTGTGTGTTTCCTCTGAGTGCTCCAGCCTCCTCCCACGCGAGTGTGTATTTCCTCTGAGCGCTCCAGCCTCCTCCCATGGTCGTGTGTGTTTCCTGTGGGTGCTCCAGATTCCTCCCACGCTCGTGTGCTTTTCCTCTGGCTGCTCCATCCTCGTCCCTCTCTCATGTGCGTTTCCTCTGGGTGCTCCAGATTCATCCCACGCTTATGTGCGTTTCATCTGGGTGCTCCAGCCTCCTCCCACGCTCGTGTGCGTTTCCTCTGGGTGCTCCAGCCTCCTCCCGCGCTCGTGTGTGTCTCCTCTGGGTGCTCCAGCCTCCTCCCATGCTCATGTGTGTTTCCTCGGGGTGCTCCGACGTTCTTCCACGCTCGTGTGTGTTTCCTGTGGGTGCTCCAGATACCTCCCACGCTCGTGTGCTTTTCCTCTGGGAGCTCCAGCCTCCTCCCACTCTCATGTGCGTTTCCTCTGGGTGATCTAGATTCCTCCCACGCACGTGTGTGTTTCCTCTGGGTGCTTCAGCGTTCCCCACGCTCATGTGTGTTTCCTCTGGATGCTCCAGATTCATCCGACGCTTGTGTGCGTTTCCTCTGTGTATCCAGCCTCCTCCCACGCTCGTGTTTGTTTCCTCTGGGGGCTCCAGCGTTCTCCCACGTTCGTGTGTGTTTCCTCTGGGTGCTCCATCCTCGTCCCACTGTCATGTGCGTTTCCTCTGGGTGCTCCAGAGTTCCCCACGCTCATGTGTGTTTCCTCTGGATGCTCCAGATTCATCCCACGCTTGTGTGCGATTCCTCTGGGTGCTCCAGCCTCCTCCAACACAGGTATGCGTTTCTTCTGGGTGCTCCAGCCTCCTCCCAAGCTCGTGTGCGTTTCCTCTGGGTGCTCCAGCCTCCTCCCACGCTCGTGTGCGTTTCGTCTGGGTGCTCCAGCGTTGTCCCACGCACGTGTGCGTTTCTTCTGGGTGCTCCAGCCTCCTCCCACGCTCATGTGTTTCCTCGGGGTGCTCCAGCGTTCTCCCACGCTCGTGTGTGTGTCCTCTAGGTGCTCCAGCAATCTCCCACGCTCGCGTGTGTTTCCTCTGTGTGCTCCAGCGTTCTCCCACGCTCGTGTGTGTTTCCTCTGGGTGCTCCAGATTCCTCCCACGCTAGTGAGTGTTTCCTCTGGGAGCTCCAGCCTCCTCCCACTCTCATGTGCGTTTCCTCTGGGTGCTCTGGATTCCTCCCACGCACGTGTGTGTTTCCTCTGGGGGCTCCAGCGTTCCCCACGCTCATGTGTGTTTCCTCTGGATGCTCCAGATTCATCCGACGCTTGTGTGCGTTTCCTCTGGGTATCCAGCCTCCTCCCACGCTCGTGTGCGTTTCCTCTGGGAGCTCCAGCCTCCTCCCACGCTCGTGTGCGTTTCCTCTGGGTGCTCCAGCCTCCTCCCACGCGAGTGTGTATTTCCTCTGGGTGCTCCAGCCTCCTCCCATGGTCGTGTGTGTTTCCTCTGGGTGCTCTAGATTCCTCCCACGCACGTGTGTGTTTCCTCTGGGGGCTCCAGCGTTCCCCACGCTCATGTGTGTTTCCTCTGGATGCTCCAGATTCATCCGACGCTTGTGTGCGTTTCCTCTGGGTATCCAGCCTCCTCCCACGCTCGTGTGCGTTTCCTCTGGGTGCTCCAGCCTCCTCCCACGCTCGTGTGCGTTTCCTCTGGGTGCTCCAGCCTCCTCCCACGCTCGGTGTGTGTTTCCTCTGGGTGCTCCATCCTCCTCCCACGCGAGTGTGTATTTCCTCTGGGTGCTCCAGCCTCCTCCCATGGTCGTGTGTGTTTCCTCTGGGTGCTCCATATTCCTCCCACGCTCGTGTTCGTTTCCTCTGGGTGCTCTAGCCTCCTCCCACGCTCGTGTGCATTTCCTCTGGCTTCTCCAGCCTCCTCTCACACTCGTGTGCTTTTCCTCTGGGTGCTCCATCCTCGTCCCACTCTCAAGTGCGTTTCCTCTGGGTGCTCCAGCGTTCCCCACGCTCATGTGTGTTTCCTCTGGATGCTCCAGATTCATCCCACGCTTGTGTGCGTTTCATCTGGGTGCTCCAGCCTCCTCCCACGCTCGTGTGCGTTTCCTCTGAGTGCTCCAGCCTCCTCCCACGCTCATGTGTGTTTCCTCTGGGTGCTCAAGATTCCTCCCACGCTCGTGTGCGTTTCCCCTGTGTGCTCTAGCCTCCTCCCTCGCTCGTGTGCATTTCCTCTGGGTGCTCCAGCCAACTCCCATGCTCGAGTGCGATTCCTCTGTGTGCTCCAGCCTCCTCCCAGACTCGTATGCGTTTCCCCTGGGTGCTCCAGCCTCCTCCCACGCTCGTGTGCGTTTCCTCTGGGTGCTCCAGCCTCCTCCCGCACTCGTGTGTGTCTCCTCTGGGTGCTCCAGCCTCCTCCCACGCTCATGTGTGTTTCCTCGGGGTGCTCCGACGTTCTTCCACGCTCGTGTGTGTTTCCTTTGGGTGCTTCAGCCTCCTCCCACCCTCGTGTGTGTTTCCTCTGAGTGCTCCAGCCTCCTCCCACGCGAGTGTGTATTTCCTCTGAGCGCTCCAGCCTCCTCCCATGGTCGTGTGTGTTTCCTGTGGGTGCTCCAGATTCCTCCCACGCTCGTGTGCTTTTCCTCTGGCTGCTCCATCCTCGTCCCTCTCTCATGTGCGTTTCCTCTGGGTGCTCCAGATTCATCCCACGCTTATGTGCGTTTCATCTGGGTGCTCCAGCCTCCTCCCACGCTCGTGTGCGTTTCCTCTGGGTGCTCCAGCCTCCTCCCGCGCTCGTGTGTGTCTCCTCTGGGTGCTCCAGCCTCCTCCCATGCTCATGTGTGTTTCCTCGGGGTGCTCCGACGTTCTTCCACGCTCGTGTGTGTTTCCTGTGGGTGCTCCAGATACCTCCCACGCTCGTGTGCTTTTCCTCTGGGAGCTCCAGCCTCCTCCCACTCTCATGTGCGTTTCCTCTGGGTGATCTAGATTCCTCCCACGCACGTGTGTGTTTCCTCTGGGTGCTTCAGCGTTCCCCACGCTCATGTGTGTTTCCTCTGGATGCTCCAGATTCATCCGACGCTTGTGTGCGTTTCCTCTGTGTATCCAGCCTCCTCCCACGCTCGTGTTTGTTTCCTCTGGGTGCTCCATCCTCCTCCCACGCTCGTGTTTGTTTCCTCTGGGTGCTCCATCCTCCTCCCACGCTCGTGTATGTTTCCTTTGGGTGCTCCAGCCTCCTCCCACGCTCATGTGTGTTTCCTCTGGGAGCTCCAGCGTTCTCCAACGCTCGTGTGTGTTTCCTCTGGGTGCTCCAGAATGTTCCCACTCTCATGTGCATTTCCTCTGGGTGCTCGAGATTCCTCTCACGCTCGTGTGTGTTTCCTCTGGGTGCTCCAGCCTCCTCCCACGCGAGTGTGTATTTCCTCTGAGTGCTCCAGCCTCCTCCCATGGTCGTGTGTGTTTCCTCTGGGTGCTCCAGATTCCTCCCACGCTCGTGTGCGTTTCCTGTGGGTGCTCTAGCCTCCTCCCACGCTCGTGTGCATTTCCTCTGGCTTCTCCAGCCTCCTCTCACGCTCGTGTGCTTTTCTTCTGGGTGCTCCATCCTCGTCCCACTCTCATGTGCGTTTCCTCTGGGTGCTCCAGCGTTCCCCACGCTCATGTGTGTTTCCTCTGGATGCTCCAGATTCATCCCACGCTTGTGTGCGTTTCCTCTGGGCGCTCCAGCCTCCTCCCACGCTCGTGTGCGTTTCCTCTGGGTGCTCCAGCCTCCTCCCGCACTCGTGTGTGTCTCCTCTGGGTGCTCCAGCCTCCTCCCACGCTCATGTGTGTTTCCTCGGGGTGCTCCGACGTTCTTCCACGCTCGTGTGTGTTTCCTCTGGGTGCTCCAGCCTCCTCCCACCCTCGTGTGTGTTTCCTCTGAGTGCTCCAGCCTCCTCTCACGCGAGTGTGTATTTCCTCTGAGCACTCCAGCCTCCTCCCATGGTCGTGTGTGTTTCCTGTGGGTGCTCCAGATTCCTCCCACGCTCGTGTGCTTTTCCTCTGGCTGCTCCATCCTCGTCCCTCTCTCATGTGCGTTTCCTCTGGGAGCTCCAGCGTTCCCCACGCTCATGTGTGTTTCCTCTGGATGCTCCAGATTCATCCCACGCTTGTGTGCGTTTCATCTGGGTGCTCCAGCCTCCTCCCACGCTCGTGTGCGTTTCCTCTGGGTGCTCCAGCCTCCTCCCGCGCTCGTCTGTGTCTCCTCTGGGTGCTCCAGCCTCCTCCCATGCTCATGTGTGTTTCCTCGGGGTGCTCCGACGTTCTTCCACGCTCGTGTGTGTTTCCTGTGGGTGCTCCAGATTCCTCCCACGCTCGTGTGCTTTTCCTCTGGGTGCTCCATCCTCGTCCCACTTTCATGTGCGTTTCCTCTGGGTGCTCCAGCCTCCTCCCAGACTCGTATGCGTTTCCTCTGGGTGCTCCAGATTCATCCCACGCTTGTGTGCGTTTCATCTGGGTCCTCCAGCCTCCTCCCACGCTCGTGTGCGTTTCCTCTGAGTGCTCCAGCCTCCTCCCACGCTCATGTGTGTTTCCTCGGGGGTGCTCCAACGTTCTTCCACTTTCGTGTGTGTTTCCTCTGGGTGCTCAAGATTCCTCCCACGCTCGTGTGCGTTTCCTCTGGGTGCTCTAGCCTCCTCCCTCGCTCGTGTGCATTTCCTCTGGGTGCTCCAGCCAACTCCCACGCTCGTGTGCGATTCCTCTGTGTGCTCCAGCCTCCTCCCAGACTCGTATGCGTTTCCTCTGGGTGCTCCAGCCTCCTCCCTTGCTCGTGTCCGTTTTCTTGGGGTGCTCCAACGTTCTCCCACGCTCGTGTGTGTTTCCTCTGGGTGCTCAAGATTCCTCCCACGCTCGTGTGCGTTTCCTCTGGGTGCTCTTGCCTCCTCCCTCGCTCGTGTGCGTTTCCTCTGGGTGCTCCAGCGTTCCCCACGCTCATGTGTGTTTCCTCTGGATGCTCCAGATTCATCCCACGCTTGTGTGCGTTTCCTCTGGGCGCTCCAGCCTCCTCCCACGCTCGTGTGCGTTTCCTCTGGGTGCTCCAGCCTCCTCCCGCACTCGTGTGTGTCTCCTCTGGGTGCTCCAGCCTCCTCCCACGCTCATGTGTGTTTCCTTGGGGTGCTCCGACGTTCTTCCACGCTCGTGTGTGTTTCCTCTGGGTGCTCCAGCCTCCTCCCACCCTCGTGTGTGTTTCCTCTGAGTGCTCCAGCCTCCTCTCACGCGAGTGTGCATTTCCTGTGAGCGCTCCAGCCTCCTCCCATGGTCGTGTGTGTTTCCTGTGGGTGCTCCAGATTCCTCCCACGCTCGTGTGCTTTTCCTCTGGCTGCTCCATCCTCGTCCCTCTCTCATGTGCGTTTCCTCTGGGAGCTCCAGCGTTCCCCACGCTCATGTGTGTTTCCTCTGGATGCTCCAGATTCATCCCACGCTTGTGTGCGTTTCATCTGGGTGCTCCAGCCTCCTCCCACGCTCGTGTGCGTTTCCTCTGGGTGCTCCAGCCTCCTCCCGCGCTCGTCTGTGTCTCCTCTGGGTGCTCCAGCCTCCTCCCATGCTCATGTGTGTTTCCTCGGGGTGCTCCGACGTTCTTCCACGCTCGTGTGTGTTTCCTGTGGGTGCTCCAGATTCCTCCCACACTCGTGTGCTTTTCCTCTGGGTGCTCCATCCTCGTCCCACTTTCATGTGCGTTTCCTCTGGGTGCTCCAGCCTCCTCCCAGACTCGTATGCGTTTCCTCTGGGTGCTCCAGATTCATCCCACGCTTGTGTGCGTTTCATCTGGGTCCTCCAGCCTCCTCCCACGCTCGTGTGCGTTTCCTCTGAGTGCTCCAGCCTCCTCCCACGCTCATGTGTGTTTCCTCGGGGGTGCTCCAACGTTCTCCCACTTTCGTGTGTGTTTCCTCTGGGTGCTCAAGATTCCTCCCACGCTCGTGTGCGTTTCCTCTGGGTGCTCTAGCCTCCTCCCTCGCTCGTGTGCATTTCCTCTGGGTGCTCCAGCCAACTCCCACGCTCGTGTGCGATTCCTCTGTGTGCTCCAGCCTCCTCCCAGACTCGTATGCGTTTCCTCTGGGTGCTCCAGCCTCCTCCCTTGCTCGTGTGCGTTTTCTTGGGGTGCTCCAACGTTCTCCCACGCTCGTGTCTGTTTCCTCTGGGTGCTCCAGCCTCCTCCCACGCTCGTGTGTGTTTCCTCTGGGTGCTCCAGCTTTGTCCAACGCACGTGTGCGTTTCCTTTGGGTGCTCCAGCCTCCTCCCACGCTCGTGTGCGTTTCCTCTGTGTGCTCAAGTGTTCTCCCACGCTTGTGTGCGTTTCCTTTGGGTGCTCCAGCCTCCTCCCACGCTCGTGTGCGTTTCCTCTGTGTGCTCCAGCGTTCTCCCACGCTCGTGTGTGTTTCCTCTGGGTGCTCCAGATTCCTCCCACGCTAGTGAGTGTTTCCTCTGGGAGCTCCAGCCTCCTCCCACTCTCATGTGCGTTTCCTCTATGTGCTCCAGATTCCTCCCACGCACGTGTGTGTTTCCTCTGGGTGCTTCAGCGTTCCCGACGCTCATGTGTGTTTCCTCTGGATGCTCCAGATTCATCCGACGATTGTGTGCGTTTCCTCTGGGTATCCAGCCTCCTGCCACGCTCGTGTGCGTTTCCTCTGGGTGCTCCAGCCTCCTCCCACGCTCGTGTGCGTTTCCTCTGGCTTCTCCAGCCTCCTCTCACGCTCGTGTGCTTTTCCTCTGGGTGCTCCATCCTCGTCCCACTCTCATGTGTGATTCCTCTGGGTGCTCCAGCGTTCCCCACACTCATGTGTGTTTCCTCTGGATGCTCCAGATTAATCCCACGCTCGTGTATGTTTCCTTTGGGTGCTCCAGAATGTTCCCACTCTAATGTGCATTTCCTCTGGGTGCTCGAGATTCCTCTCACGCTCGTGTGTGTTTCCTCTGGGTGCTCCAGTCTCCTCCCACACTCGTGTTTGTTTCCTCTGGGTGCTCCAGCCTCCTCCCACGCTCGTGTGTGTTTCCTTTGGTTGCTCCAGCCTCCTCTCACGCTTGTGTTTGTTTCCTCTGCGTTCTCCAGCGTTCTCCTACGCTAGTGTTTGTTTCCTCTGGGTGCTCCAGCCTCCTCCCACGCTCTTATGTGTTTCCTCTGGGTGCTCCAGCGTTCTCCCACGCTCGTGTGTGTTTCCTCTGCGTGCTCCAGCGTTCTCCCACGCTCGTGTGTGTTTCCTCTGGGTGCTCCAGCCTCCTCCCACGCTCTTGTGTATTTCCTCTGAGTGCTCTAGCCTCCTCCCACGCTCGTGTGCATTTCCTCTGGCTTCTCCAGCCTCCTCTCACGCTCGTGTGCTTTTCCTCTGGGTGTCCATCCTCGTCCCACTCTCATGTGCGTTTCCTCTGGGTGCTCCAGCGTTCCCCACGCTCATGTGTGTTTCCTCGGGGTGCTCCAACGTTCTCCCACGCTCGTGTGTGTTTCCTCTGGGTGCTCCATCCTCCTCCCACGCTCGTGTGTGTTTCCTCTGGGTGCTCCAGCCTCTTCCCACCCTCGTGTGTGTTTCCTCTGAGTGCTCCAGCCTCCTCCTATGGTCGTGTGTGTTTCCTCTGGGTGCTGAAGATTCCTCCCACGCTCGTGTGCGTTTCCTCTGGGTGCTCTAGCCTCCTCCCACGCTCGTGTGTGGTTTCTTGGGGTGCTCCAACGTTCTCCCACGCTCGTGTGTGTTCCCTCTGGGTGCTTCAGCCTCCTCCCACGCTCGTGTGTGTTTCCTCTGGGTGCTCCAGCGTTCTCCCACGCTCGTGTATGGTTCCTCTGGGTGCTCCAGCCTCCTCCTGCGTCGTGTGTGTTTCCTCTGGGTGCTCCAGCCTCCTCCCACGCACGTGTGTGTTTCGTCTGGGGGCTCCAGCGTTCTCCCACGCTCGTGTGTGTTTCCTCTGGGTGCTCCAGCGTTCTCCCACGCTCGTGTGTCTTTCCTCTGAGTGCTCCAGCCTCCTCCCATGGTCGTGTGTGTTTCCCCTGGGTGCTCCAGCCTCCTCCCACGCTCTTGTATGTTTCCTCTGGGTGCTCCAGCGTTCTCCCAAGCTCGTGTGTGTTTCGTCTGGGTGCTCCAGCGTTCTCCCACGCTCGTGTGTGTTTCCTCTGGGTGCTCCAGCCTCCTCCCACGCTCGTGTGTGTTTCCTCTGGGTGCTCCAGCGTTTCCCACGCTCGTGTGTGTTTCCTCTGGGTGCTCCAGCATTTTCCCACGCTCGTGCATGTTTCCTCTGGGTGCTCCAGCGTTCTCCCACGCTCGTGTGTGTTTCGTCTGGGTGCTCCAGCGTTGTCCCACGCACGAGTGCGTTTCCTCTGGGTGCTCCAGCCTCCTCCCACGCTCGTGTGCGTTTCCTCTGTGTGCTCCAGTGTTCTCCCACGCTCATGTGTGTTTCCTCTGGATGCTCCAGATTCATCCCACGCTTGTGTGCGTTTCATCTGGGTGCTCCAGCCTCCTCCCACGCTCGTGTGCGTTTCCTCTGGGTGCTCCAGCCTCCTCCCGCGCTCGTCTGTGTCTCCTCTGGGTGCTCCAGCCTCCTCCCATGCTCATGTGTGTTTCCTCGGGGTGCTCCGACGTTCTTCCACGCTCGTGTGTGTTTCCTGTGGGTGCTCCAGATTCCTCCCACGCTCGTGTGCTTTTCCTCTGGGTGCTCCATCCTCGTCCCACTTTCATGTGCGTTTCCTCTGGGTGCTCCAGCCTCCTCCCAGACTCGTATGCGTTTCCTCTGGGTGCTCCAGATTCATCCCACGCTTGTGTGCGTTTCATCTGGGTCCTCCAGCCTCCTCCCACGCTCGTGTGCGTTTCCTCTGAGTGCTCCAGCCTCCTCCCACGCTCATGTGTGTTTCCTCGGGGGTGCTCCAACGTTCTTCCACTTTCGTGTGTGTTTCCTCTGGGTGCTCAAGATTCCTCCCACGCTCGTGCGCGTTTCCTCTGGGTGCTCTAGCCTCCTCCCTCGCTCGTGTGCATTTCCTCTGGGTGCTCCAGCCAACTCCCACGCTCGTGTGCGATTCCTCTGTGTGCTCCAGCCTCCTCCCAGACTCGTATGCGTTTCCTCTGGGTGCTCCAGCCTCCTCCCTTGCTCGTGTCCGTTTTCTTGGGGTGCTCCAACGTTCTCCCACGCTCGTGTGTGTTTCCTCTGGGTGCTCAAGATTCCTCCCACGCTCGTGTGCGTTTCCTCTGGGTGCTCTTGCCTCCTCCCTCGCTCGTGTGCGTTTCCTCTGGGTGCTCCAGCGTTCCCCACGCTCATGTGTGTTTCCTCTGGATGCTCCAGATTCATCCCACGCTTGTGTGCGTTTCCTCTGGGCGCTCCAGCCTCCTCCCACGCTCGTGTGCGTTTCCTCTGGGTGCTCCAGCCTCCTCCCGCACTCGTGTGTGTCTCCTCTGGGTGCTCCAGCCTCCTCCCACGCTCATGTGTGTTTCCTTCGGGTGCTCCGACGTTCTTCCACGCTCGTGTGTGTTTCCTCTGGGTGCTCCAGCCTCCTCCCACCCTCGTGTGTGTTTCCTCTGAGTGCTCCAGCCTCCTCTCACGCGAGTGTGCATTTCCTCTGAGCGCTCCAGCCTCCTCCCATGGTCGTGTGTGTTTCCTGTGGGTGCTCCAGATTCCTCCCACGCTCGTGTGCTTTTCCTCTGGCTGCTCCATCCTCGTCCTTCTCTCATGTGCGTTTCCTCTGGGAGCTCCAGCGTTCCCCACGCTCATGTGTGTTTCCTCTGGATGCTCCAGATTCATCCCACGCTTGTGTGCGTTTCATCTGGGTGCTCCAGCCTCCTCCCACGCTCGTGTGCGTTTCCTCTGGGTGCTCCAGCCTCCTCCCGCGCTCGTCTGTGTCTCCTCTGGGTGCTCCATCCTCGTCCCACTTTCATGTGCGTTTCCTCTGGGTGCTCCAGCCTCCTCCCAGACTCGTATGCGTTTCCTCTGGGTGCTCCAGATTCATCCCACGCTTGTGTGCGTTTCATCTGGGTCCTCCAGCCTCCTCCCACGCTCGTGTGCGTTTCCTCTGAGTGCTCCAGCCTCCTCCCACGCTCATGTGTGTTTCCTCGGGGGTGCTCCAACGTTCTCCCACTTTCGTGTGTGTTTCCTCTGGGTGCTCAAGATTCCTCCCACGCTCGTGTGCGTTTCCTCTGGGTGCTCTAGCCTCCTCCCTCGCTCGTGTGCATTTCCTCTGGGTGCTCCAGCCAACTCCCACGCTCGTGTGCGATTCCTCTGTGTGCTCCAGCCTCCTCCCAGACTCGTATGCGTTTCCTCTGGGTGCTCCAGCCTCCTCCCTTGCTCGTGTGCGTTTTCTTGGGGTGCTCCAACGTTCTCCCACGCTCGTGTCTGTTTCCTCTGGGTGCTCCAGCCTCCTCCCACGCTCGTGTGTGTTTCCTCTGGGTGCTCCAGCTTTGTCCAACGCACGTGTGCGTTTCCTTTGGGTGCTCCAGCCTCCTCCCACGCTCGTGTGCGTTTCCTCTGTGTGCTCAAGTGTTCTCCCACGCTTGTGTGCGTTTCCTTTGGGTGCTCCAGCCTCCTCCCACGCTCGTGTGCGTTTCCTCTGGGTGCTCCAGATTCCTCCCACGCTAGTGAGTGTTTCCTCTGGGAGCTCCAGCCTCCTCCCACTCTCATGTGCGTTTCCTCTATGTGCTCCAGATTCCTCCCACGCACGTGTGTGTTTCCTCTGGGTGCTTCAGCGTTCCCGACGCTCATGTGTGTTTCCTCTGGATGCTCCAGATTCATCCGACGATTGTGTGCGTTTCCTCTGGGTATCCAGCCTCCTGCCACGCTCGTGTGCGTTTCCTCTGGGTGCTCCAGCCTCCTCCCACGCTCGTGTGCGTTTCCTCTGGCTTCTCCAGCCTCCTCTCACGCTCGTGTGCTTTTCCTCTGGGTGCTCCATCCTCGTCCCACTCTCATGTGTGATTCCTCTGGGTGCTCCAGCGTTCCCCACACTCATGTGTGTTTCCTCTGGATGCTCCAGATTAATCCCACGCTCGTGTATGTTTCCTTTGGGTGCTCCAGAATGTTCCCACTCTAATGTGCATTTCCTCTGGGTGCTCGAGATTCCTCTCACGCTCGTGTGTGTTTCCTCTGGGTGCTCCAGTCTCCTCCCACACTCGTGTTTGTTTCCTCTGGGTGCTCCAGCCTCCTCCCACGCTCGTGTGTGTTTCCTTTGGTTGCTCCAGCCTCCTCTCACGCTTGTGTTTGTTTCCTCTGCGTTCTCCAGCGTTCTCCTACGCTAGTGTTTGTTTCCTCTGGGTGCTCCAGCCTCCTCCCACGCTCTTATGTGTTTCCTCTGGGTGCTCCAGCGTTCTCCCACGCTCGTGTGTGTTTCCTCTGCGTGCTCCAGCGTTCTCCCACGCTCGTGTGTGTTTCCTCTGGGTGCTCCAGCCTCCTCCCACGCTCTTGTGTATTTCCTCTGAGTGCTCTAGCCTCCTCCCACGCTCGTGTGCATTTCCTCTGGCTTCTCCAGCCTCCTCTCACGCTCGTGTGCTTTTCCTCTGGGTGTCCATCCTCGTCCCACTCTCATGTGCGTTTCCTCTGGGTGCTCCAGCGTTCCCCACGCTCATGTGTGTTTCCTCGGGGTGCTCCAACGTTCTCCCACGCTCGTGTGTGTTTCCTCTGGGTGCTCCATCCTCCTCCCACGCTCGTGTGTGTTTCCTCTGGGTGCTCCAGCCTCTTCCCACCCTCGTGTGTGTTTCCTCTGAGTGCTCCAGCCTCCTCCTATGGTCGTGTGTGTTTCCTCTGGGTGCTCAAGATTCCTCCCACGCTCGTGTGCGTTTCCTCTGGGTGCTCTAGCCTCCTCCCACGCTCGTGTGTGGTTTCTTGGGGTTCTCCAACGTTCTCCCACGCTCGTGTGTGTTCCCTCTGGGTGCTTCAGCCTCCTCCCACGCTCGTGTGTGTTTCCTCTCGGTGCTCCAGCGTTCTCCCACGCTCGTGTATGGTTCCTCTGGGTGCTCCAGCCTCCTCCTGCGTCGTGTGTGTTTCCTCTGGGTGCTCCAGCCTCCTCCCACGCACGTGTGTGTTTCGTCTGGGGGCTCCAGCGTTCTCCCACGCTCGTGTGTGTTTCCTCTGGGTGCTCCAGCGTTCTCCCACGCTCGTGTGTCTTTCCTCTGAGTGCTCCAGCCTCCTCCCATGGTCGTGTGTGTTTCCCCTGGGTGCTCCAGCCTCCTCCCACGCTCTTGTATGTTTCCTCTGGGTGCTCCAGCGTTCTCCCAAGCTCGTGTGTGTTTCGTCTGGGTGCTCCAGCGTTCTCCCACGCTCGTGTGTGTTTCCTCTGGGTGCTCCAGCCTCCTCCCACGCTCGTGTGTGTTTCCTCTGGGTGCTCCAGCGTTTCCCACGCTCGTGTGTGTTTCCTCTGGGTGCTCCAGCATTTTCCCACGCTCGTGCATGTTTCCTCTGGGTGCTCCAGCGTTCTCCCACGCTCGTGTGTGTTTCGTCTGGGTGCTCCAGCGTTGTCCCACGCACGAGTGCGTTTCCTCTGGGTGCTCCAGCCTCCTCCCACGCTCGTGTGCGTTTCCTCTGTGTGCTCCAGTGTTCTCCCACGCTCGTGTGTGTTTCCTCTGGGTGCTCCAACGTTCTCCCACGCTCATGTGTGTTTCCTCGGGGTGCTCCAACGTTCTCCCACGCTCGTGTGTGTTTCCTCTGGGTGCTCCAGCCTCTTCCCACCCTCCTGTGTGTTTCCTCTGAGTGCTCCAGCCTCCTCCTATGGTCGTGTGTGTTTCCTCTGTGTTCTCAAGATTCCTCCCACGCTCGTGTGCGTTTCCTCTGGGTGCTCTAGCCTCCTCCCACGCTCGTGTGTGTTTTCTTGGGGTGCTCCAACGTTCTCCCACGCTCGTGTGTGTTCCCTCTGGGTGCTTCAGCCTCCTCCCACGCTCGTGTGTGTTTCCTCTGGGTGCTCCATCGTTCTCCCACGCTCGTGTATGGTTCCTCTGGGTGCTCCAGCCTCCTCCTGCGTCGTGTGTGTTTCCTGTGGGTGCTCCAGCCTCCTCCCACGCACGTGTGTGTTTCGTCTGGGGGCTCCAGCGTTCTCCCACGCTCGTGTGTGTTTCCTCTGGGTGCTCCAGCGTTCTCCCACGCTCGTGTGTGTTTCGTCTGGGTGCTCCAGCGTTCCCCCACGCTCGTGTGTGTTTCCTCTGGGTGCTCCAGCCTCCTCCCACGCTCGTGTGTGTTTCCTCTGGGTGCTCCAGCGTTTCCCACGCTCGTGTGTGTTTCCTCTGGGTGCTCCAGCATTTTCCCACGCTCGTGCATGTTTCCTCTGGGTGCTCCAGCGTTCTCCCACGCTCGTGTGTGTTTCGTCTGGGTGCTCCAGCGTTGTCCCACGCACGAGTGCGTTTCCTCTGGTTGCTCCATCCTCCTCCCACGCTCGTGTGCGTTTCCTCTGTGTGCTCCAGTGTTCCCCCACGCTCGTGTGTGTTCCCTCTGGGTGCTCCAGATTCCTCCCACGATAGTGATTGTTTCCTCTGGGAGCTCCAGCCTCCTCCCACTCTCATGTGCGTTTCCTCTGGGTGATCTAGATTCCTCCCACGCACGTGTGTGTTTCCTCTGGGTGCTTCAGCGTTCCCCACGCTGATGTGTGTTTCCTCTGGATGCTCCAGATTCATCCGACGCTTGTGTGCGTTTCCTCTGGGTATCCAGTCTCCTCTCACGCTCGTGTGCGTTTCCTCTGGGTGCTCCATCCTCGTCCCACTCTCATGTGCGCTTCCTCTGGGTGCTCCAGCGTTCCCCACGCTCATGTGTGTTTCCTCTGGATGCTCCAGATTAATCCCACGCTCGTGTATGTTTCCTTTGGGTGCTCCAGCCTCCTCCCACGCTCGTGTGTGTTTCCTCTGGGTTCTCCAGCCTCCTCTCACGCTCGTGTGCTTTTCGTCTGGGTGCTCCATCCTCGTCCCACTGTCATGTGCGTTTCCGCTGGGTGCTCCAGAGTTCCCCACGCTCATGTGTGTTTTCTCTGGATGCTCCAGATTCATCCCACGCTTGTGTGCGATTCCTCTGGGTGCTCCAGCCTCCTCCAACACAGGTATGCGTTTCTTCTGGGTGCTCCAGCCTCCTCCCAAGCTCGTGTGCGTTTCCTCTGGGTGCTCCAGCCTCCTCCCACGCTCGTGTGCGTTTCGTCTGGGTGCTCCTGCGTTGCCCCACGCACGTGTGCGTTTCCTCTGGGTGCTCCATCCTCCTCCCACTTCGTGTTCATTTCCTCTGGGTGCTCCAGCCTCCTCTTACGCTAGTGTGTGTTTCCTCTCGGTGCTCCAGCGTTGTCCCACGCTCGTGTGTGTTTCTTCTGGGTGCTCCAGCCTCCTCCCACGCTCTTATGTGTTTCCTCTGGGTGCTCCAGCGTTCTCCCACGCTCGTGTGTGTTTCCTCTGGGTGCTCCAGCGTTCTCCCACGCTCGTGTGTGTTTCCTCTGGGTGCTCCAGCATTTTCCCACGCTCGTGCATGTTTCCTCTGGGTGCTCCAGCCTCCCCCCACGCTCTTGTGTATTTCCTCTTAGTGCTCTAGCCTCCTCCCACGCTCGTGTGCATTTCCTCTGGCTTCTCCAGCCTCCTCTCACGCTCGTGTGCTTTTCCTCTGGGTGTCCATCCTCGTCCCACTCTCATGTGCGTTTCCTCTGGGTGCTCCAGCGTTCCCCACGCTCATGTGCGTTTCCTCGGGGTGCTCCAACGTTCTCCCACGCTCGTGTGTGTTTCCTCTGGGTGCTCAATCCTCCTCCCACGCTCGTGTGTGTTTCCTCTGGGTGCTCCAGCCTCTTCCCACCCTCGTGTGTGTTTCCTCTGAGTGCTCCAGCCTCCTCCTATGGTCGTGTGTGTTTCCTCTGGGTGCTCAAGATTCCTCCCACGCTCGTGTGCGTTTCCGCTGGGTGCTCTAGCCTCCTCCCACGCTCGTGTGTGTTTTCTTGGGGTGCTCCAACGTTCTCCCACGCTCGTCTGTGTTCCCTCTGGGTGCTTCAGCCTCCTCCCACGCTCCTGTGTGTTTCCTCTGGGTGCTCCAGCGTTCTCCCACGCTCGTGTATGGTTCCTCTGCGTGCTCCAGCTTCCTCCTGCGTCGTGTGTGTTTCCTCTGGGTGCTCCAGCCTCCTCCCACGCACGTCTGTGTTTCGTCTGGGGTCTCCAGCGTTCTCCCACGCTTGTGTGTGTTTCCTCTGGGTGCTCCAGCATTCTCCCACGCTCGTGTGTCTTTCCTCTGAGTGCTCCAGCCTCCTCCCATGGTCGTGTGTGTTTCCCCTGGCTGCTCCAGCGTTTCCCACGCTCGTGTGTGTTTCCTCTGGGTGCTCCAACATTTTCCCACGCTCGTGCATGTTTCCTCTGTGTGCTCCAGCGTTCTCCCACGCTCGTGTGTGTTTCCTCTGGGTGCTCCAGCCTCCTCCCACGCTCGTGTGTATTTCCTCTGAGTGCTCCAGCCTCCTCCCATGGTCGTGTGTGTTTACCCTGTGTGCTCCAGCGTTCTCCCACGCTCGTGTGTGTTTCCTCTGGGTGCTCCAGATTCCTCCCACGCTAGTGAGTGTTTCCTCTGGGAGCTCCAGCCTCCTCCCACTCTCATGTGCGTTTCCTCTATGTGCTCCAGATTCCTCCCACGCACGTGTGTGTTTCCTCTGGGTGCTTCAGCGTTCCCGACGCTCATGTGTGTTTCCTCTGGATGCTCCAGATTCATCCGACGATTGTGTGCGTTTCCTCTGGGTATCCAGCCTCCTGCCACGCTCGTGTGCGTTTCCTCTGGGTGCTCCAGCCTCCTCCCACGCTCGTGTGCGTTTCCTCTGGCTTCTCCAGCCTCCTCTCACGCTCGTGTGCTTTTCCTCTGGGTGCTCCATCCTCGTCCCACTCTCATGTGTGATTCCTCTGGGTGCTCCAGCGTTCCCCACACTCATGTGTGTTTCCTCTGGATGCTCCAGATTAATCCCACGCTCGTGTATGTTTCCTTTGGGTGCTCCAGAATGTTCCCACTCTAATGTGCATTTCCTCTGGGTGCTCGAGATTCCTCTCACGCTCGTGTGTGTTTCCTCTGAGTGCTCCAGCCTCCTCCTATGGTCGTGTGTGTTTCCTCTGTGTTCTCAAGATTCCTCCCACGCTCGTGTGCGTTTCCTCTGGGTGCTCTAGCCTCCTCCCACGCTCGTGTGTGTTTTCTTGGGGTGCTCCAACGTTCTCCCACGCTCGTGTGTGTTCCCTCTGGGTGCTTCAGCCTCCTCCCACGCTCGTGTGTGTTTCCTCTGGGTGCTCCATCGTTCTCCCACGCTCGTGTATGGTTCCTCTGGGTGCTCCAGCCTCCTCCTGCGTCGTGTGTGTTTCCTGTGGGTGCTCCAGCCTCCTCCCACGCACGTGTGTGTTTCGTCTGGGGGCTCCAGCGTTCTCCCACGCTCGTGTGTGTTTCCTCTGGGTGCTCCAGCGTTCTCCCACGCTCGTGTGTGTTTCGTCTGGGTGCTCCAGCGTTCTCCCACGCTCGTGTGTGTTTCCTCTGGGTGCTCCAGCCTCCTCCCACGCTCGTGTGTGTTTCCTCTGGGTGCTCCAGCGTTTCCCACGCTCGTGTGTGTTTCCTCTGGGTGCTCCAGCATTTTCCCACGCTCGTGCATGTTTCCTCTGGGTGCTCCAGCGTTCTCCCACGCTCGTGTGTGTTTCGTCTGGGTGCTCCAGCGTTGTCCCACGCACGAGTGCGTTTCCTCTGGTTGCTCCATCCTCCTCCCACGCTCGTGTGCGTTTCCTCTGTGTGCTCCAGTGTTCCCCCACGCTCGTGTGTGTTCCCTCTGGGTGCTCCAGATTCCTCCCACGATAGTGATTGTTTCCTCTGGGAGCTCCAGCCTCCTCCCACTCTCATGTGCGTTTCCTCTGGGTGATCTAGATTCCTCCCACGCACGTGTGTGTTTCCTCTGGGTGCTTCAGCGTTCCCCACGCTGATGTGTGTTTCCTCTGGATGCTCCAGATTCATCCGACGCTTGTGTGCGTTTCCTCTGGGTATCCAGTCTCCTCTCACGCTCGTGTGCGTTTCCTCTGGGTGCTCCATCCTCGTCCCACTCTCATGTGCGCTTCCTCTGGGTGCTCCAGCGTTCCCCACGCTCATGTGTGTTTCCTCTGGATGCTCCAGATTAATCCCACGCTCGTGTATGTTTCCTTTGGGTGCTCCAGCCTCCTCCCACGCTCGTGTGTGTTTCCTCTGGGAGCTCCAGCGTTCTCCAACGCTCATGTGTGTTTCCTCTGGATGCTCCAGATTAATCCCACGCTCGTGTATGTTTCCTCTGGGAGCTCCAGTCTCCTCCCACACTCGTGTTTGTTTCCTCTGGGTTCTCCAGCCTCCTCTCACGCTCGTGTGCTTTTCGTCTGGGTGCTCCATCCTCGTCCCACTGTCATGTGCGTTTCCGCTGGGTGCTCCAGAGTTCCCCACGCTCATGTGTGTTTTCTCTGGATGCTCCAGATTCATCCCACGCTTGTGTGCGATTCCTCTGGGTGCTCCAGCCTCCTCCAACACAGGTATGCGTTTCTTCTGGGTGCTCCAGCCTCCTCCCAAGCTCGTGTGCGTTTCCTCTGGGTGCTCCAGCCTCCTCCCACGCTCGTGTGCGTTTCGTCTGGGTGCTCCTGCGTTGCCCCACGCACGTGTGCGTTTCCTCTGGGTGCTCCATCCTCCTCCCACTTCGTGTTCATTTCCTCTGGGTGCTCCAGCCTCCTCTTACGCTAGTGTGTGTTTCCTCTCGGTGCTCCAGCGTTGTCCCACGCTCGTGTGTGTTTCTTCTGGGTGCTCCAGCCTCCTCCCACGCTCTTATGTGTTTCCTCTGGGTGCTCCAGCGTTCTCCCACGCTCGTGTGTGTTTCCTCTGGGTGCTCCAGCGTTCTCCCACGCTCGTGTGTGTTTCCTCTGGGTGCTCCAGCATTTTCCCACGCTCGTGCATGTTTCCTCTGGGTGCTCCAGCCTCCCCCCACGCTCTTGTGTATTTCCTCTTAGTGCTCTAGCCTCCTCCCACGCTCGTGTGCATTTCCTCTGGCTTCTCCAGCCTCCTCTCACGCTCGTGTGCTTTTCCTCTGGGTGTCCATCCTCGTCCCACTCTCATGTGCGTTTCCTCTGGGTGCTCCAGCGTTCCCCACGCTCATGTGTGTTTCCTCGGGGTGCTCCAACGTTCTCCCACGCTCGTGTGTGTTTCCTCTGGGTGCTCAATCCTCCTCCCACGCTCGTGTGTGTTTCCTCTGGGTGCTCCAGCCTCTTCCCACCCTCGTGTGTGTTTCCTCTGAGTGCTCCAGCCTCCTCCTATGGTCGTGTGT
This sequence comes from Mobula birostris, assembly GCF_030028105.1. NCBI lineage: Eukaryota > Metazoa > Chordata > Chondrichthyes > Myliobatiformes > Myliobatidae > Mobula > Mobula birostris. The sequence continues at coordinate 11,390 of NW_027276685.1, read as the reverse complement.
GTTTCCTCTGGGTGCTCAAGATTCCTCCCACGCTCGTGTGCGTTTCCGCTGGGTGCTCTAGCCTCCTCCCACGCTCGTGTGTGTTTTCTTGGGGTGCTCCAACGTTCTCCCACGCTCGTCTGTGTTCCCTCTGGGTGCTTCAGCCTCCTCCCACGCTCCTGTGTGTTTCCTCTGGGTGCTCCAGCGTTCTCCCACGCTCGTGTATGGTTCCTCTGCGTGCTCCAGCTTCCTCCTGCGTCGTGTGTGTTTCCTCTGGGTGCTCCAGCCTCCTCCCACGCACGTCTGTGTTTCGTCTGGGGTCTCCAGCGTTCTCCCACGCTTGTGTGTGTTTCCTCTGGGTGCTCCAGCATTCTCCCACGCTCGTGTGTCTTTCCTCTGAGTGCTCCAGCCTCCTCCCATGGTCGTGTGTGTTTCCCCTGGCTGCTCCAGCGTTTCCCACGCTCGTGTGTGTTTCCTCTGGGTGCTCCAACATTTTCCCACGCTCGTGCATGTTTCCTCTGTGTGCTCCAGCGTTCTCCCACGCTCGTGTGTGTTTCCTCTGGGTGCTCCAGCCTCCTCCCACGCTCGTGTGTATTTCCTCTGAGTGCTCCAGCCTCCTCCCATGGTCGTGTGTGTTTACCCTGGGTGCTCCAAATTCCTCCCACGCTCGTGTGCGTTTCCTCTGGGTGCTCTAGCCTCCTCCCACGCTCGTGTGCATTTCCTCTGGCTTCTCCAGCCTCCTCTCACGCTCGTGTGCTTTTCCTCTGGGTACTCCATCCTCGTCCCACTCTCATGTGCGTTTCCTCTGGGTGCTCCAGCGTTCCCCACGCTCATGTGTGTTTCCTCTGGATGCTCCAGATTCATCCCACGCTTGTGTGCGTTTCATCTGGGTGCTCCAGCCTCCTCCCACGCTCGTGTGTGTTTCCTCTGGGTGCTTCAGCCTCCTCCCACGCTCGTGTGTGTTTCCGCTGGGTGCTCCAGCCTCCTCCCACGCTCGTGTATGTTTCCTCTGGGTGCTCCAGCGTTCCCCACGCTCATGTGTGTTTCCTCGGGGTGCTCCAACCTTCTCCCACGCTCGTGTGTGTTTCCTCTGGGTGCTCCATCCTCCTCCCACGCTCGTGTGTGTTTCCTCTGGGTGCTCCAGCCTCTTCCCACCCTCGTGTGTGTTTCCTCTGAGTGCTCCAGCCTCCTCCTATGGTCGTGTGTGTTTCCTCTGGGTGCTGAAGATTCCTCCCACGCTCGTGTGCGTTTCCTCTGGGTGCTCTAGCCTCCTCCCACGCTCGTGTGTGGTTTCTTGGGGTGCTCCAACGTTCTCCCACGCTCGTGTGTGTTCCCTCTGGGTGCTTCAGCCTCCTCCCACGCTCGTGTGTGTTTCCTCTGGGTGCTCCAGCGTTCTCCCACGCTCGTGTATGGTTCCTCTGGGTGCTCCAGCCTCCTCCTGCGTCGTGTGTGTTTCCTCTGGGTGCTCCAGCCTCCTCCCACGCACGTGTGTGTTTCGTCTGGGGGCTCCAGCGTTCTCCCACGCTCGTGTGTGTTTCCTCTGGGTGCTCCAGCGTTCTCCCACGCTCGTGTGTCTTTCCTCTGAGTGCTCCAGCCTCCTCCCATGGTCGTGTGTGTTTCCCCTGGGTGCTCCAGCCTCCTCCCACGCTCTTGTATGTTTCCTCTGGGTGCTCCAGCGTTCTCCCAAGCTCGTGTGTGTTTCGTCTGGGTGCTCCAGCGTTCTCCCACGCTCGTGTGTGTTTCCTCTGGGTGCTCCAGCCTCCTCCCACGCTCGTGTGTGTTTCCTCTGGGTGCTCCAGCGTTTCCCACGCTCGTGTGTGTTTCCTCTGGGTGCTCCAGCATTTTCCCACGCTCGTGCATGTTTCCTCTGGGTGCTCCAGCGTTCTCCCACGCTCGTGTGTGTTTCGTCTGGGTGCTCCAGCGTTGTCCCACGCACGAGTGCGTTTCCTCTGGGTGCTCCAGCCTCCTCCCACGCTCGTGTGCGTTTCCTCTGTGTGCTCCAGTGTTCTCCCACGCTCATGTGTGTTTCCTCTGGATGCTCCAGATTCATCCCACGCTTGTGTGCGTTTCATCTGGGTGCTCCAGCCTCCTCCCACGCTCGTGTGCGTTTCCTCTGGGTGCTCCAGCCTCCTCCCGCGCTCGTCTGTGTCTCCTCTGGGTGCTCCAGCCTCCTCCCATGCTCATGTGTGTTTCCTCGGGGTGCTCCGACGTTCTTCCACGCTCGTGTGTGTTTCCTGTGGGTGCTCCAGATTCCTCCCACGCTCGTGTGCTTTTCCTCTGGGTGCTCCATCCTCGTCCCACTTTCATGTGCGTTTCCTCTGGGTGCTCCAGCCTCCTCCCAGACTCGTATGCGTTTCCTCTGGGTGCTCCAGATTCATCCCACGCTTGTGTGCGTTTCATCTGGGTCCTCCAGCCTCCTCCCACGCTCGTGTGCGTTTCCTCTGAGTGCTCCAGCCTCCTCCCACGCTCATGTGTGTTTCCTCGGGGGTGCTCCAACGTTCTTCCACTTTCGTGTGTGTTTCCTCTGGGTGCTCAAGATTCCTCCCACGCTCGTGTGCGTTTCCTCTGGGTGCTCTAGCCTCCTCCCTCGCTCGTGTGCATTTCCTCTGGGTGCTCCAGCCAACTCCCACGCTCGTGTGCGATTCCTCTGTGTGCTCCAGCCTCCTCCCAGACTCGTATGCGTTTCCTCTGGGTGCTCCAGCCTCCTCCCTTGCTCGTGTCCGTTTTCTTGGGGTGCTCCAACGTTCTCCCACGCTCGTGTGTGTTTCCTCTGGGTGCTCAAGATTCCTCCCACGCTCGTGTGCGTTTCCTCTGGGTGCTCTTGCCTCCTCCCTCGCTCGTGTGCGTTTCCTCTGGGTGCTCCAGCGTTCCCCACGCTCATGTGTGTTTCCTCTGGATGCTCCAGATTCATCCCACGCTTGTGTGCGTTTCCTCTGGGCGCTCCAGCCTCCTCCCACGCTCGTGTGCGTTTCCTCTGGGTGCTCCAGCCTCCTCCCGCACTCGTGTGTGTCTCCTCTGGGTGCTCCAGCCTCCTCCCACGCTCATGTGTGTTTCCTTGGGGTGCTCCGACGTTCTTCCACGCTCGTGTGTGTTTCCTCTGGGTGCTCCAGCCTCCTCCCACCCTCGTGTGTGTTTCCTCTGAGTGCTCCAGCCTCCTCTCACGCGAGTGTGCATTTCCTCTGAGCGCTCCAGCCTCCTCCCATGGTCGTGTGTGTTTCCTGTGGGTGCTCCAGATTCCTCCCACGCTCGTGTGCTTTTCCTCTGGCTGCTCCATCCTCGTCCCTCTCTCATGTGCGTTTCCTCTGGGAGCTCCAGCGTTCCCCACGCTCATGTGTGTTTCCTCTGGATGCTCCAGATTCATCCCACGCTTGTGTGCGTTTCATCTGGGTGCTCCAGCCTCCTCCCACGCTCGTGTGCGTTTCCTCTGGGTGCTCCAGCCTCCTCCCGCGCTCGTCTGTGTCTCCTCTGGGTGCTCCAGCCTCCTCCCATGCTCATGTGTGTTTCCTCGGGGTGCTCCGACGTTCTTCCACGCTCGTGTGTGTTTCCTGTGGGTGCTCCAGATTCCTCCCACACTCGTGTGCTTTTCCTCTGGGTGCTCCATCCTCGTCCCACTTTCATGTGCGTTTCCTCTGGGTGCTCCAGCCTCCTCCCAGACTCGTATGCGTTTCCTCTGGGTGCTCCAGATTCATCCCACGCTTGTGTGCGTTTCATCTGGGTCCTCCAGCCTCCTCCCACGCTCGTGTGCGTTTCCTCTGAGTGCTCCAGCCTCCTCCCACGCTCATGTGTGTTTCCTCGGGGGTGCTCCAACGTTCTCCCACTTTCGTGTGTGTTTCCTCTGGGTGCTCAAGATTCCTCCCACGCTCGTGTGCGTTTCCTCTGGGTGCTCTAGCCTCCTCCCTCGCTCGTGTGCATTTCCTCTGGGTGCTCCAGCCAACTCCCACGCTCGTGTGCGATTCCTCTGTGTGCTCCAGCCTCCTCCCAGACTCGTATGCGTTTCCTCTGGGTGCTCCAGCCTCCTCCCTTGCTCGTGTGCGTTTTCTTGGGGTGCTCCAACGTTCTCCCACGCTCGTGTCTGTTTCCTCTGGGTGCTCCAGCCTCCTCCCACGCTCGTGTGTGTTTCCTCTGGGTGCTCCAGCTTTGTCCAACGCACGTGTGCGTTTCCTTTGGGTGCTCCAGCCTCCTCCCACGCTCGTGTGCGTTTCCTCTGTGTGCTCAAGTGTTCTCCCACGCTTGTGTGCGTTTCCTTTGGGTGCTCCAGCCTCCTCCCACGCTCGTGTGCGTTTCCTCTGTGTGCTCCAGCGTTCTCCCACGCTCGTGTGTGTTTCCTCTGGGTGCTCCAGATTCCTCCCACGCTAGTGAGTGTTTCCTCTGGGAGCTCCAGCCTCCTCCCACTCTCATGTGCGTTTCCTCTATGTGCTCCAGATTCCTCCCACGCACGTGTGTGTTTCCTCTGGGTGCTTCAGCGTTCCCGACGCTCATGTGTGTTTCCTCTGGATGCTCCAGATTCATCCGACGATTGTGTGCGTTTCCTCTGGGTATCCAGCCTCCTGCCACGCTCGTGTGCGTTTCCTCTGGGTGCTCCAGCCTCCTCCCACGCTCGTGTGCGTTTCCTCTGGCTTCTCCAGCCTCCTCTCACGCTCGTGTGCTTTTCCTCTGGGTGCTCCATCCTCGTCCCACTCTCATGTGTGATTCCTCTGGGTGCTCCAGCGTTCCCCACACTCATGTGTGTTTCCTCTGGATGCTCCAGATTAATCCCACGCTCGTGTATGTTTCCTTTGGGTGCTCCAGAATGTTCCCACTCTAATGTGCATTTCCTCTGGGTGCTCGAGATTCCTCTCACGCTCGTGTGTGTTTCCTCTGGGTGCTCCAGTCTCCTCCCACACTCGTGTTTGTTTCCTCTGGGTGCTCCAGCCTCCTCCCACGCTCGTGTGTGTTTCCTTTGGTTGCTCCAGCCTCCTCTCAGGCTTGTGTTTGTTTCCTCTGCGTTCTCCAGCGTTCTCCTACGCTAGTGTTTGTTTCCTCTGGGTGCTCCAGCCTCCTCCCACGCTCTTATGTGTTTCCTCTGGGTGTTCCAGCGTTCTCCCACGCTCGTGTGTGTTTCCTCTGCGTGCTCCAGCGTTCTCCCACGCTCGTGTGTGTTTCCTCTGGGTGCTCCAGCCTCCTCCCACGCTCTTGTGTATTTCCTCTGAGTGCTCTAGCCTCCTCCCACGCTCGTGTGCATTTCCTCTGGCTTCTCCAGCCTCCTCTCACGCTCGTGTGCTTTTCCTCTGGGTGTCCATCCTCGTCCCACTCTCATGTGCGTTTCCTCTGGGTGCTCCAGCGTTCCCCACGCTCATGTGTGTTTCCTCGGGGTGCTCCAACGTTCTCCCACGCTCGTGTGTGTTTCCTCTGGGTGCTCCATCCTCCTCCCACGCTCGTGTGTGTTTCCTCTGGGTGCTCCAGCCTCTTCCCACCCTCGTGTGTGTTTCCTCTGAGTGCTCCAGCCTCCTCCTATGGTCGTGTGTGTTTCCTCTGGGTGCTGAAGATTCCTCCCACGCTCGTGTGCGTTTCCTCTGGGTGCTCTAGCCTCCTCCCACGCTCGTGTGTGGTTTCTTGGGGTGCTCCAACGTTCTCCCACGCTCGTGTGTGTTCCCTCTGGGTGCTTCAGCCTCCTCCCACGCTCGTGTGTGTTTCCTCTGGGTGCTCCAGCGTTCTCCCACGCTCGTGTATGGTTCCTCTGGGTGCTCCAGCCTCCTCCTGCGTCGTGTGTGTTTCCTCTGGGTGCTCCAGCCTCCTCCCACGCACGTCTGTGTTTCGTCTGGGGGCTCCAGCGTTCTCCCACGCTCGTGTGTGTTTCCTCTGGGTGCTCCAGCGTTCTCCCACGCTCGTGTGTCTTTCCTCTGGGTGCTCCAGCGTTTCCCACGCTCGTGTGTGTTTCCTCTGGGTGCTCCAGCATTTTCCCACGCTCGTGCATGTTTCCTCTGGGTGCTCCAGCGTTCTCCCACGCTCGTGTGTGTTTCGTCTGGGTGCTCCAGCGTTGTCCCACGCACGAGTGCGTTTCCTCTGGGTGCTCCAGCCTCCTCCCACGCTCGTGTGCGTTTCCTCTGTGTGCTCCAACGTTCTCCCACGCTCATGTGTGTTTCCTCGGGGTGCTCCAACGTTCTCCCACGCTCGTGTGTGTTTCCTCTGGGTGCTCCAGCCTCTTCCCACCCTCCTGTGTGTTTCCTCTGAGTGCTCCAGCCTCCTCCTATGGTCGTGTGTGTTTCCTCTGTGTTCTCAAGATTCCTCCCACGCTCGTGTGCGTTTCCTCTGGGTGCTCTAGCCTCCTCCCACGCTCGTGTGTTTTTTCTTGGGGTGCTCCAACGTTCTCCCACGCTCGTGTGTGTTCCCTCTGGGTGCTTCAGCCTCCTCCCACGCTCGTGTGTGTTTCCTCTGGGTGTTCCATCGTTCTCCCACGCTCGTGTATGGTTCCTCTGGGTGCTCCAGCCTCCTCCTGCGTCGTGTGTGTTTCCTGTGGGTGCTCCAGCCTCCTCCCACGCACGTGTGTGTTTCGTCTGGGGGCTCCAGCGTTCTCCCACGCTCGTGTGTGTTTCCTCTGGGTGCTCCAGCGTTCTCCCACGCTCGTGTGTGTTTCGTCTGGGTGCTCCAGCGTTCTCCCACGCTCGTGTGTGTTTCCTCTGGGTGCTCCAGCCTCCTCCCACGCTCGTGTGTGTTTCCTCTGGGTGCTCCAGCGTTTCCCACGCTCGTGTGTGTTTCCTCTGGGTGCTCCAGCATTTTCCCACGCTCGTGCATGTTTCCTCTGGGTGCTCCAGCGTTCTCCCACGCTCGTGTGTGTTTCGTCTGGGTGCTCCAGCGTTGTCCCACGCACGAGTGCGTTTCCTCTGGTTGCTCCATCCTCCTCCCACGCTCGTGTGCGTTTCCTCTGTGTGCTCCAGTGTTCCCCCACGCTCGTGTGTGTTCCCTCTGGGTGCTCCAGATTCCTCCCACGATAGTGAGTGTTTCCTCTGGGAGCTCCAGCCTCCTCCCACTCTCATGTGCGTTTCCTCTGGGTGATCTAGATTCCTCCCACGCACGTGTGTGTTTCCTCTGGGTGCTTCAGCGTTCCCCACGCTGATGTGTGTTTCCTCTGGATGCTCCAGATTCATCCGACGCTTGTGTGCGTTTCCTCTGGGTATCCAGTCTCCTCTCACGCTCGTGTGCGTTTCCTCTGGGTGCTCCATCCTCGTCCCACTCTCATGTGCGCTTCCTCTGGGTGCTCCAGCGTTCCCCACGCTCATGTGTGTTTCCTCTGGATGCTCCAGATTAATCCCACGCTCGTGTATGTTTCCTTTGGGTGCTCCAGCCTCCTCCCACGCTCGTGTGTGTTTCCTCTGGGAGCTCCAGCGTTCTCCAACGCTCGTGTGTGTTTCCTCTGGGAGCTCCAGAATGTTCCCACTCTCATGTGCATTTCCTCTGGGTGCTCGAGATTCCTCTCACGCTCGTGTGCGATTCCTCTGGGTGCTCCAGTCTCCTCCAACACAGGTATGCGTTTCTTCTGGGTGCTCCAGCCTCCTCCCAAGCTCGTGTGCGTTTCCTCTGGGTGCTCCAGCCTCCTCCCACGCTCGTGTGCGTTTCGTCTGGGTGCTCCTGCGTTGCCCCACGCACGTGTGCGTTTCCTCTGGGTGCTCCATCCTCCTCCCACTTCGTGTTCATTTCCTCTGGGTGCTCCAGCCTCCTCTTACGCTAGTGTGTGTTTCCTCTCGGTGCTCCAGCGTTGTCCCACGCTCGTGTGTGTTTCTTCTGGGTGCTCCAGCCTCCTCCCACGCTCTTATGTGTTTCCTCTGGGTGCTCCAGCGTTCTCCCACGCTCGTGTGTGTTTCCTCTGGGTGCTCCAGCGTTCTCCCACGCTCGTGTGTGTTTCCTCTGGGTGCTCCAGCATTTTCCCACGCTCGTGCATGTTTCCTCTGGGTGCTCCAGCCTCCCCCCACGCTCTTGTGTATTTCCTCTTAGTGCTCTAGCCTCCTCCCACGCTCGTGTGCATTTCCTCTGGCTTCTCCAGCCTCCTCTCACGCTCGTGTGCTTTTCCTCTGGGTGTCCATCCTCGTCCCACTCTCATGTGCGTTTCCTCTGGGTGCTCCAGCGTTCCCCACGCTCATGTGTGTTTCCTCGGGGTGCTCCAACGTTCTCCCACGCTCGTGTGTGTTTCCTCTGGGTGCTCAATCCTCCTCCCACGCTCGTGTGTGTTTCCTCTGGGTGCTCCAGCCTCTTCCCACCCTCGTGTGTGTTCCCTCTGAGTGCTCCAGCCTCCTCCTATGGTCGTGTGTGTTTCCTCTGGGTGCTCAAGATTCCTCCCACGCTCGTGTGCGTTTCCGCTGGGTGCTCTAGCCTCCTCCCACGCTCGTGTGTGTTTTCTTGGGGTGCTCCAACGTTCTCCCACGCTCGTGTGTGTTCCCTCTGGGTGCTTCAGCCTCCTCCCACGCTCCTGTGTGTTTCCTCTGGGTGCTCCAGCGTTCTCCCACGCTCGTGTATGGTTCCTCTGCGTGCTCCAGCTTCCTCCTGCGTCGTGTGTGTTTCCTCTGGGTGCTCCAGCCTCCTCCCACGCACGTCTGTGTTTCGTCTGGGGTCTCCAGCGTTCTCCCACGCTTGTGTGTGTTTCCTCTGGGTGCTCCAGCATTCTCCCACGCTCGTGTGTCTTTCCTCTGAGTGCTCCAGCCTCCTCCCATGGTCGTGTGTGTTTCCCCTGGCTGCTCCAGCGTTTCCCACGCTCGTGTGTGTTTCCTCTGGGTGCTCCAACATTTTCCCACGCTCGTGCATGTTTCCTCTGTGTGCTCCAGCGTTCTCCCACGCTCGTGTGTGTTTCCTCTGGGTGCTCCAGCCTCCTCCCACGCTCGTGTGTATTTCCTCTGAGTGCTCCAGCCTCCTCCCATGGTCGTGTGTGTTTACCCTGGGTGCTCCAAATTCCTCCCACGCTCGTGTGCGTTTCCTCTGGGTGCTCTAGCCTCCTCCCACGCTCGTGTGCATTTCCTCTGGCTTCTCCAGCCTCCTCTCACGCTCGTGTGCTTTTCCTCTGGGTACTCCATCCTCGTCCCACTCTCATGTGCGTTTCCTCTGGGTGCTCCAGCGTTCCCCACGCTCATGTGTGTTTCCTCTGGATGCTCCAGATTCATCCCACGCTTGTGTGCGTTTCATCTGGGTGCTCCAGCCTCCTCCCACGCTCGTGTATGTTTCCTCTGGGTGCTTCAGCCTCCTCCCACGCTCGTGTGTGTTTCCGCTGGGTGCTCCAGCCTCCTCCCACGCTCGTGTATGTTTCCTCTGGGTGCTCCAGCGTTCTCCCACGCTCGTGTGTGTTTCGTCTGGGTGCTCCAGCGTTCTCCCACGCTCCTGGGTGTATCCTCTGTGTGCTCCAGCGTTCTCCCACGCTCGTGTGTCTTTCCTCTGGGTGCTCCAGCGTTCTCCCACGCTCGTGTGTGTTTCCTCTTGATGCTCCAGATTCCTCCCACGCTAGTGAGTGTTTCCTCTGGGTGCTCCAGCCTCCTCCCACGCTCGTGTGCGTTTCCTCCGGGTGCTCCAGCCTCCTCCCACACTCGTGTGCGTTTCCTCTGGGTGCTCTAGCCTCCTCCCACGCTCGTGTGTGTTTCCTTTGGTTGCTCCAGCCTCCTCCCACGCTTGTGTTTGTTTCCTCTGCGTTCTCCAGCGTTCTCCTACGCTAGTGTTTGTTTCCTCTGGGTGTTCTAGCCTCCTCCCACGCTCGTGTGTGTTTCCTTTGGGTGCTCCAGCCTCCTCCCACTCTTGTGTTTGTTTCCTCTGCGTTCTCCAGCGTTCTCCCACGCTCGTGTGTGTTTCCTCTGGGTGCTCCAGCCTCCTCCCACGCTCGTGTGTGTTTCCTCTTGATGCTCCAGATTCCTCCCACGCTAGTGAGTGTTTCCTCTGGGTGCTCCAGCCTCCTCCCACGCTCGTGTACGTTTCCTCCGGGTGCTCTAGCCTCCTCCCACGCTCGTGTGTGTTTCCTTTGGTTGCTCCAGCCTCCTCCCACGCTTGTGTTTGTTTCCTCTGCGTTCTCCAGCGTTCTCCTACGCTAGTGTTTGTTTCCTCTGGGTGCTCTAGCCTCCTCCCACGCTCGTGTGTGTTTCCTTTGGGTGCTCCAGCCTCCTCCCATCTTGTGTTTGTTTCCTCTGCGTTCTCCAGCGTTCTCCCACGCTCGTGTGTGTTTCCTCTGGGTGCTCCAGCCTCCTCCCACGCTCGTGTGTGTTTCCTCTTGATGCTCCAGATTCCTCCCACGCTAGTGAGTGTTTCCTCTGGGTGCTCCAGCCTCCTCCCACGCTCGTGTGCGTTTCCTCCGGGTGCTCCAGCCTCCTCCCACACTCGTGTGCGTTTCCTCTGGGTGCTCTAGCCTCCTCCCACGCTCGTGTGTGTTTCCTTTGGTTGCTCCAGCCTCCTCCCACGCTTGTGTTTGTTTCCTCTGCGTTCTCCAGCGTTCTCCTACGCTAGTGTTTGTTTCCTCTGGGTGCTCCAGCCTCCTCCCACGCTCTTATGTGTTTCCTCTGGGTGCTCCAGCGTTCTCCCACGCTCGTGTGTGTTTCCTCTGGGTGCTCCAGCGTTCTCCCACGCTCATGTGTGTTTCCTCGGGGTGCTCCAACGTTCTCCCACGCTCGTGTATGGTTCCTCTGGGTGCTCCAGCCTCCTCCTGCGTCGTGTGTGTTTCCTGTGGGTGCTCCAGCCTCCTCCCACGCACGTGTGTGTTTCGTCTGGGGGCTCCAGCGTTCTCCCACGCTCGTGTGTGTTTCCTCTGGGTGCTCCAGCGTTCTCCCACGCTCGTGTGTGTTTCGTCTGGGTGCTCCAGCGTTCTCCCACGCTCGTGTGTGTTTCCTCTGGGTGCTCCAGCCTCCTCCCACGCTCGTGTGTGTTTCCTCTGGGTGCTCCAGCGTTTCCCACGCTCGTGTGTGTTTCCTCTGGGTGCTCCAGCATTTTCCCACGCTCGTGCATGTTTCCTCTGGGTGCTCCAGCGTTCTCCCACGCTCGTGTGTGTTTCGTCTGGGTGCTCCAGCGTTGTCCCACGCACGAGTGCGTTTCCTCTGGTTGCTCCATCCTCCTCCCACGCTCGTGTGCGTTTCCTCTGTGTGCTCCAGTGTTCCCCCACGCTCGTGTGTGTTCCCTCTGGGTGCTCCAGATTCCTCCCACGATAGTGAGTGTTTCCTCTGGGAGCTCCAGCCTCCTCCCACTCTCATGTGCGTTTCCTCTGGGTGATCTAGATTCCTCCCACGCACGTGTGTGTTTCCTCTGGGTGCTTCAGCGTTCCCCACGCTGATGTGTGTTTCCTCTGGATGCTCCAGATTCATCCGACGCTTGTGTGCGTTTTCCTCTGGGTATCCAGTCTCCTCTCACGCTCTTGTGCGTTTCCTCTGGGTGCTCCATCCTCGTCCCACTCTCATGTGCGCTTCCTCTGGGTGCTCCAG
>NW_027276684.1:0-36327 GCF_030028105.1 Mobula birostris | reverse complement strand
CCAAGTGCTGCCTCACCAGTGGCCTATAAAGCCTTAGCATTACATCCTTGTTTTTATCGTCAGTCCTCTGACGTTACTGACTTAATGAGCTCCTTCAGTCATGGACTTCATTGATTCTGTTATGGTTATCATTGTAGGATGAATTTATTGAGTATGCCTGCCAGAAAATGAATCAGAGTACTTATAAGCAAGATTGTGGTCAATGATGTTCGCCACTTGATTGTCAACTGCTGCAGGATCCTGTCGCATGTTGGATTGTCTCCAGGTTTCTCCATCGATCATCTTCAATACGTGCTCTTGATAACTTTTTGTGTTAACCACCTGGTCCTGTCTGGAACTTCTCTGTTCCTAGGAAGGTGGTCTCCAACTCTGAGCAGCTTCCTTGTGGACATCTAGGCTGCTCAGATCGTGGAGATGCCTTCGGTGGAGGGCCATGGTCTTCCATTTGTTAAGTCTTTCTTCTGTAGTTATAATTTCTTCAGTTTTTTGGGCTGTGCTTTCATTTAGGTTTAGTGTTGTGTCCTTCTTATATCACAAATGCATATCTTTGTGTCGCGCGCAGATTCCTGTTTTCGTTGATGAAAATCTATCTTTGGAAGTTTTATCTAACTGTTGGGTAAACCTTTATGTGTCTGTTATACCTCTTCCTCCTTCTGTCCAACCTACGTGTGTTCGGGTGTATGTTGTGTTTTCTAAAGCTCGTCATTCCAGTCCTTATTTTTCCCTGTGAATTTTCCAGACCAAGATATTGTGCCAAAAGATGATTTTAATACGGGTGAAAGACTCCAGTCTGTCAGCAGTGTAAGTCCAGGGAAGACAATCTCTGGCCCCACCAAACCTCTGAGATGGAGGCGCGAGCCCACCCACAAACCACTTGTTTGTGTGGATGGTGCGTGATTCATTACCCTGTTATAAATAAGTGCCCACGAAATTACAGACAGTACACAGCTTACATTTAAAGGATTTAGCTTTATAATTCTTCATTTGACTGAAGAGTTATTAAAGAAAGAGCGAAAAAGGGCCCATTTTAATGGAGCAGTCCAATGTGCTCAAGTTGGAGCTCACGGTTTCCCCTTCACTGATCCTCCTTCGATCAACCCGGGCTTTGTCGAATCATGGCCCCGCTCCAGTTCGAATCCGACGACCTCTTCTCCCTGGCGTCTACCCTCTTCCTCTCCTTAACAAAGGACCCCAAGCCCCACATTAGTGCCCCTCACCAGAGAAACCTCCCCTTAAACGTCCCTCACTGGACAGCACACAATTCCCCTATCTCTTATCTTCAACAGTAACTCAAACAGGCAGCTTATACAGAACCAAATGCAGAACAGTAAAAAAAATACAAACCAGAGCATTACATGGGTGTAACGAAAGTGCTTTTTGCCTCTGATATATATTTACTGTTAAAATCTATTTGGTAGATTTCCTTAAGCCTTGAAGTAAATTCTGTCAGAAGATTTTCCTTTCTCACAGTATGATCTATTTTCTTTTGTTTGCTGATATCCCAGATATTGAAATGTTTCAAATTCACCCCTCGACTGTATGGTATCCTGTTACTCTGTTCCCTATTCTGGACAATTAATATTATTATTAGCATTTTTCTCTCTTTTTATATTTGTAAAGTTTGCTCTTCTTTTGCACATTGGTCGTTTGTCCAGTTTGCGGGGGGGGGGTGGGGGTGGGGGTGGCGCGATCTTTTGTTGGTTCTATTGCGTTTCTTGTATTGACTGTGAATGCCCACCAGAAAATGAATCTCGGGTTGTATGTGGTGACACAGACTTGTGCTGAGATAATGAATTTACTTTGGCTAGCACGAGAGGGCACAGTTTTAAGGTGCCTGGAAATAGGTACAGAGGGGATGTCAGGGGTAAGTTCTTTTACGCAGAGAGTGGAATGGGCTGCCGGCGACGGCGGTGGAGGTGGATACGATAGGGTCTTTTAAGAGGCTCCTGAATAGATGCATGGAGCTTAGAAAAATAGAGGGTATGGGTAACCCTAGGTAACTTCGAAAGTAAATACATGTTCGGCACAGCAGTTTTCCATGTTTTCAGGTTTTCTATGTTTCTAATGAGGCTCTAAGTTTCTGGTGGATCCTTTTACGCTTCCTTGTACAAGAACCGATGAATTAACACTCACAACACGCTGGAGGGACTCAGCAGCATCCGTGGAAACGAAGAGTCAACGTTTCGGGCCAGAACCCTTCGTCAGGACTGAAGAGAGAAGGGGCAGAGGCCCAATTCAAACAGGTCCAGAGGTTCTCTCAGCGTCCCGCCGGGCTCCATCATTGTGTTACAGAAGCTGCAAGGCACCTTACAGTCCTTACGGAGAACTTTAGAAGTTGACGAGAAGCTCTCCTGGTTTGTGGCGTTCACTGCGACCATTGTAGACAAAGGGTCCGAGGCATTGTCGAGGACCGCTACCTCCTGTCCCGCAATCTCTCCGACCCACTGCCGCCAGCAAGGAGGCACTTTAGGAGGACCAGTCAGGGTAGATCTTACACAGAGAATGGTAGGGCACTGAGGATAGAACGAGGCATCTGGGAATACAGAGACACACCCAGCCCTGAGACACCAGGCTATGTCATTTAATTTCAAACAATTGGTTTATTGATCATTACAGAATATCTCTCTGGTGCTTCCCGCTCCCTCCCCTCTCCCTTCCCGTTTTCCCAGCCAGGATTCCCCTCTCCCTGCCCCCTTCCCACTCTCAGTCCACAATAGAGACCCAGATCAGAATCAGGTTTATCATCACTCACGCATGCCAGGAAATTTGTTTTTTTGTGTGACAGCAGTACAGTGCAATGCATAAAGTTACTACAGGACTGTGCGAAAGTCTCAGCCTATATAGGGGGCCAGGACTTTTACACAAGTATGAGCCTATGATGCCACTCCCCCGTTCGACCAAAGGGCAGTAGCTGATGGCAGATCCAATTCCACCTTCTCTGAAAGTAGCCACCCTTGTCCACAGGGCTGTCCAGGAAGCCGACGACGAGCTCGTCTTTCTTAAGTTCAGGAGTCAGGAAGTAACGTTGCAGCTTTCTGCAACTCTAGTTGAGCCACTTCTGGAGAAATTTCCCTCAGTTCTGGCCTCCCCTCCACAGGAAGGGTGAGGAGGCTTTGGAGGGCTGCAGAGGAGTTCCACCCAGATGCTGCCTGGATTAGAGGGTGTGTGCTGTTGCGAGAGGCTGGAGAAGCTTGGGTGGTTTTCTCTGGAGCGGCGGAAGCTCAGGGGAGATGCCATAGAGCATCACAGCGCAGGACTGGCCCTTTGGCCCACAATGTGGTGCCAACCTCTTCTATCCCTTCTCACTTGGACTGTTTGGAGGACAATGAGATAGTGAGTGAGGGAGTGCCGAGGGCTGCTGACTCCACTCTGCTGCCCCCCAGATCCCCGTGGCTTCTCTGGAGTGGGAGAGAGAGATACCGGGACCCCGGGGAGGGCAAGATGGAGTAGGCAGCTGGTACCTTTCCATCACCTGCATTGTAACGTCTAAAACTAGAGGACATGTGTTTAAATTGAGAGGGGGAAAATTCAAATGAGATGTGTGTGTGTGTGTGTGTGTAGAGGTGTGACAGGCCATTCAGCCCATCGAGTCTGCTCTCTATCCCATCTGGGCTGATTTATTATCCATCTCAACCCCATTCTCCTGCCTTCTCCCTATAACCTTTCAAGGCCTGTCTAATCAAGAGCTTATCGACCTCTGCTCTAAATTCACTCAGTGAGTTTGCCTCCACAGTCGACTGTGGCAACGCATTCCTCAGATTCTGAGGCAGAGCGGCGAGGGCTGCTGCTTCAGTAGAGAGGGCCGAGGAGAGGGTTACTAACGTCCGAGCAGTTCGGGAGGGTGGGGGGAAGTGGGCGACGGTGGGCGACCGTTGGTGGAAGGGGGAAGTGGGATTGTAACATCGTTCAGGTCCTTATCAGTTCGGGGTGTCCGTTGGACGGGGGCGGGGGGTTGATAGGATCAGATGGGAGGGGGGGGGGAAGGGGCCAGACAGGGACTATAAGAGACGGTAGACATCCTTGCAGTCCACCACAGCGGCTGGAGTTGTCCGAACGAGTGTGGTGAGTGAGCACGATGTCAGGAATTGCCAGTGTTCGTCCTTGGAGAGACTGGCTTCCTGGAACGGGGCTAGTCTGACGGGTGGGGCAGAGGATGTGGATCTCCCTCTCAGTCAGTCACCGTCTCCCCCACCCAGCTCAGTGCAGTGAGGCACCCCTGGTGTCAGTGCTGAGGGAGGCGCGAGTGAGGAGGGATCCCTCACCGAGGTGGGGTGTGAGGGAGATCTGCGCTCCGGGACAGTCAGGGGGTGAGACCACCGCACTGCTGGAGGGGCAAATCAGGCAGGATCTCCGCACAGTGTAAGCGGAGGGGTGGGGAACAGTGCTGGTGAGGGGGGACTCCGCACCGTAGGAAGGGTTTGAGGGATCTGTGTTGAGAGGCGAGTGGGACGGGAGGGAGGGAGGGGGTTCCTAATGGTCAGAGGAGTGATGACGGTGCTCCATTCTGAGTCAGGGAGGGCTGCGCTGTGAGGGGCGGTGAGGAGGAGGTTCGCACTGTGGTGGGGTGCTGAGGGAACTCCGCCCCACGGAAGGGCGCGACCCTTGTACAATTTTCTGAGCCGCCCATCGGTTCGAAATTGTTTTATCACTCTCACCCCCAACTCCAGGTCCTGCTCTGTTGTTCGGTATCGGGTGCGGATATCGCAATGTTCCGGCTTCTCGTTGCCTGCCTGGTGGCGACCCAGGTCCTCCCGTCTCGGTGCTCTTCCCCGGCGGATCTGCCAGAAGATGAGGCGATGGTGAGTGAGGGAGCGCCGAGGCGCGCTGACCATGAGGTCCCTTCGGCCGTTTCGGAGCGGGACGTCGGGACCCTGGGGGACCCGCTCGCCTACGACCCGGGACACCAGGCAGCCGAGGCGGCTGCTGAACAGCGGTAGTGCTGGAGAGTCTCACCGCTGCGGGGTCTCGGAGGGGACAGGCCATTCAGCTCAACCAGTCGCTGCCGACCACGGTGCCCGCCCTGCGTTCGGTACTGGCCCATCACGGTCCCTTCCGAATGTGGACGGATGGAGCTGCCCTGGGAATAATCCGGCTCACCCTTACTTCACCCGGCAGCTCGTCCCATGCATTCAGTACCCGCTGGGTGTAGAATTTACCGCTCAGATTCCTGCTCAGCCTTTCACCACTCAACCTAAACCTCTACCCCACTCTTGCAGAGACCCCCCCCCCACCCCACCCCATCCAACAGCATCGCCCATTCCTCTCGGTTCCTTTTCATCCCGTTTCAAACTCTGCGTCCGTCTTCCCTCCCTTCACCCAAAACAACCACTCATCCCCCACCGTCCACACGCACTCACTTCAACTCCACACTCACTCCCTCCGTTCCCTCCCCCAACACTTCCTGTCCTCACCCCATCCGGCCTCCCTCCCTCGCCACTGCTCCACCTCATTTCCCTTCCCCTCAGTGCCCTCCCTCGCCCTTGACCTCACTCCCCTACCGCCTGTCCCCTCACTGCCCTGTATTTTCCTTTCGCTCCCCACTCCGTCCCCATCCCCTCCCTCTCCATCCCCATCTATCCTCCTACAACCCCCTCCACCACTCCTCACTCCCCTCCCCTCTAAACCGCCCCCCCTCCATTCCTCTTCACTCCCGTATTCTCGACAGTTTCATCCCCCTCCACTGCATCAACCACCACGGCCACTTCCACACTGTCCCCTTCCCCTCTACCGCACCTTCACTAACCCCGTCGCCCTCCACGCCCTCCACACCAAGGGTGTGTCCGTACCGGGGAGAGGGCGGGCGGGGGCGGCCCGCACTGCTCAGGGCTGGGATGGCCTTCTCAGAGGTTCCCAGCGACACGGATTGAGGGAAGGAGATTCCCGACTAACGGCAACTTCTTCCGTCCCCAGTTCCAAATGCGGTCCGATTTCGAGGAGTTCAAAGTGGCTTACAACAGGAGTTATGACGGAGAGGAAGGTAAGGGGAACCGGACTCGTTCTGTCCCGGGAAGGGATGGGGAGAAGGGGGTCGGGCAAAGGGAGTGGGGAGGGAGGGAGAGAGGGGTGGAGGAACAGAGGGTTCTACTGGGCACCAACAACCCCTTCTACACCCTCCCCCACTCCCTTTTTCTCTGTCCTGCTCTCTCTTACACATTCACACTCTCCTCCTCGCCCCACTCTCTCCTCCTCATTCTGTCCCTTCTCACTTTCTCTCTGTCCCCACACACACACTTTACATTTCTCTCACCTCTTTATCTCTGCCTCTCACTCTCATCCTCCTCTCCCCTCTCTCCCTCTCCTTACACACTCCCTCTCTCTCGGCAGAAGAGAATCGCCGTTTCCAGATCTTTGTGGAGAACATGAAGAAGGCTCAGATGTTTGAGAAGGACGACACAGGAACGGCCGAGCATGGAATCACCGAATTCAGTGACATGACAGGTACCGGCAGCCTGTTGTGACACAACACCCCTCCCCACCCGTGCGGCTGTGGGAGAGTCCGGTCCACATTCGCACAGCACAGCACCTGCTCTCCATGCCAAATGGCCGGTGTGAATTTGGACCTGCCCAAAAGCCCATTGAGCCGGTTGGTTAATTACAGTGATTCACACATACGTACCCCTCTCTCTCTCACACACACATAACTCTACTCACACACACACGTATCTCTCTCACACTCACACACATAACTCTCTCTCTCTCACACACACGTACCGCTCTCTCTCTCTCTCACACGCACACACACACGTATCGCTCTCTCCCTCTCACACACACATGTATCTCTCTCTCTCTCTCTCTCTCACACACACACACACACACTCGTATCGCTCTCTCCCTCTCACACACACATGTATCTCTCTCTCTCTCACACACTCACACGTATCTCTCTCTCTCACACACACACGTATCTCTCTCTCTCTCTCACATACACACGTATCTCTCTCACTCACACACGTATCTCTCTCTCTCTCACACACACACGTATCTCTCCCTCTCTCACACACACGTATCTCTCTCACACTCACACACTCATAACTCTCTCACACACACACACGTTCTCTCTCTCACACACACACACGTATCGCTCTCTCTGTCTCTCTCTGCCTCTCTCTCACACACAAACGTATCTCTCTCTCCCTCTCTCTCTCTCTGACACACACACACGTATCTCTCTCTCTCTCTCCCTCTCTCTCTCAGACACACACACACGTATTGCTCTCTCTGTCTCTCTCTCCCTCTCTCTCACACACACACGTATCTCTCTCTGTCTCTCTCTCACACACACACACGTATCTCTCTCTCTCTCTCACACACACACGTATCTCTCTCTCTCTCCCTCTCTGTCACACACAGAAACACACGTATCGCTCTCTCTGTCTCTCTCTCCCTCTCTCTCACACACAAACGTATCTCTCTCTCCCTCTCTCTCTCTCTCACACACACACGTATCTCTCTCTCTCCCTCTCTCTCTCTCCCACACACACGCGTATCGCTCTCTCTGTCTCTCTCTCCCTCTCTCTCACACACACACGTATCTCTCTCTCTCTCACACACACACACGTATCTCTCTCTCTCTCTCTCTCACACACACACGTATCTCTCTCTGTCTCTCTCTCACACACACACGTATCTCTCTCTCTCTCACACACACGTATCTCTCTCTCTCTCACTCACACACACTTATCGT
Source organism: Mobula birostris (assembly GCF_030028105.1). Lineage (NCBI taxonomy): Eukaryota > Metazoa > Chordata > Chondrichthyes > Myliobatiformes > Myliobatidae > Mobula > Mobula birostris. The sequence goes on along the minus strand of NW_027276684.1, from coordinate 28,643 downwards.
TCTCTCTCTCACACACACACACACACACGTATCTCTCTCTGTCTCTCTCTCTCACTCACACACACGTTTCTCTCTCTCTCTCTCTCACACACACACGTATCTCTCTCGCTCTCTCTCTCTCTCTCTCACACACACACACACACACACACACACACACACACACACACACACACATGACTGGAGACGGGGATCGAACCCGGATCTCTGGATCACTGACGCAGTGGCTCAACCCTCTGCGCCACTGTGGAAGAAAGGAACTTTGTTTTGCAGCACTCTCCCTGCTTCCATCACCACAGACGCTGTCTGACAAGCTGCGATTCTAGAATCTGCTGTGTTCATCAGAGAAGGTGCTGTCTCGATAAATCAGTATTACATGTCAGGAGAAGTTGGCCAAACTTGGGTTGTTTTCTCCAGCAAAAGTTCATAAAGTTGTTAAGCATAGTCCGGAATGAGACTGATGGTCCTGTTCCAAGAGTGCACGGGTCAAATAGAAGAGGGAACATCTTTGAAACGAGGCTACCCAGACGAGACAATCTTTGAGAAGGGGTGAAGGGAAAAGTTTAGGGGAGATGTGAGGGCAGATATTTTACACAGTGGTGGGAGTCCGGAATGGGCTTGCAGGGCGGTGCGGAAAGCCGCTACAAGCGTGGTATGTAAACGGCATTTAGGCAGACACGCAGACATGCAGGGAATAGAGGGATGTGGCTCCCGTGCAGGCAGATGAAGAGAGTTGAATTTGGCATCAGAGTTGGCACAAAGAGGGCCGAAGTACGGGCTCCAGTGCAGTACATCTGAAGCCCAGCATTCCCAGGCCTGCCAGCCATAAACCTCCAGCCCACGACCCCACGCCTCCAGAGGAACTGCCTGCGCCTGGGCAGAAACGTCGATAATTCTAAAATGCATCCCTTCCTTCCCCGCTCCTCAGACGAAGAATTCAATCAGTTCTACCTCAACCCGGTAATGATGAACGACTCATCCTGGATGGAGGAGATGGCGAAGATACCCATGGCCGAACCCCTGACAGAATGTCGGGCAATACGCCAATGGGACTGGCGTAGCAGAGGAGCTGTAACTGTGGTCAGAAATCAGGTGCGTCCCAACTTCTGTTTCAGAACTTCGACAGTTTCCTTTAGTAGGAGAGTCTAGGACCAGAGGACACAGATAGAGTGCATGTAAAGACGATGTTTCCTATAGTGGGAGAGTCTAGGACCAGAGGACACAGATAGAGTGGATGTGGAGAAGATGTTTCCTATAGTGGGAGAGTCTAGGACCAGAGGACACAGATAGAGTGGATGTGGAGAGGATGTTTCCTGTAGTGGGGGAGTCTAGGACCAGAGGACACAGATAGAGTGGATGTGGAGAGGATGTTTCCTATAGTGGGGCAGTCTAGGACCAGAGGACACAGATAGAGTGGATATGGAGAGGATGTTTCCTATAGTGGGAGAGTCCAGGACCAGAGGACACAGATAGAGTGGATATGGAGAGGATGTTTCCTATAGTGGGAGAGTCCAGGACCGGAGGGAGCAGCCTCTGCTTAGAGGGGTGTCCGTTAAGAACGGAGATGAGGAGGTTTGCAAAATTATGAGGGGTGTAGACAGAGTGAATGTGAATAGGCTCTTTCCACTTAGATTAGGAGAGATAAATACGAGAGGACAATGCTTTAGGGTGAAAGTGGAAAAGTTGATGGGGAACATTAGGGGGAACTTCTTCACTCCGAGAGTGGTGGGAGTGTGGAACGAACTGCTTTCAGACGTGGTAAAAGCAGGGTCGCTCTTAAGTTTTAAGAATAAATTTGATAGGTACATGGATGGGAGCGGTCTGGAGGGTTATGGACTGCATGCAGGTCAATGGGAGTAGCGGAATACATTAAAGTTTCGGCACAGCATAGAGGGGCCGAATGGCCTGTTTTCTGTGCTGTAGTGTTCTATGGTTCTATGGTTCAATGCATTTCTTTTGTCAGAGCTGGTGAATCTGTGGAATTTGTTGCCACAGACAGCTGTCGGGGACAAGTCATCGGGCAGATTTAAATCAGGCGTCGGCAGGTCAGTCAGAGTGTCAAAGGTTGCGTGAGAAGGCAGGAAAATGTGGTTGAGAGGGACAATAAATCAGCCGTTGAGGAACGGCGGAACAGGTCAGTGAGCCGAATGGCGTATTTCCAATCCTATGTCATATGCTCTTACTACACGGTGCGTTGAAGTGGAACAAGGTAAGACAATAACCGCGCAGAATAGAGTGTAACCGTTAAAGTGTGTACAGACAAAATCCGGAATAGAACAGGTAACTGCGGGAAGGTCGAGTGGAAGTTGGGGAGTGGGTGGAGGCTGCTGAGGGGGGCCAGATTGCAGAGACAGGAACAGACAAAACATATGCATGCTCTCATCTCTCCCTGCAGAGGAGGTGCTCTGCGTCCTGGGCTTTTGCGTGCGTTGCCAATGTCGAGTCGCTGTGGTACTTGAAGACGAAATCACTGACTGTCCTCTCGGAGCAAGGTAATGCCCGCGTATACCACCCTCTCCCCAACCCGCACCCCCCTGCCGCCCCGATTCCGCTCAACCCCAACCACCCGCACACAGACACACACAGACACAGACACACACAGACACACACACTCACACTCACACTCACACACACACTCACACACACACATACACACACACACAGACAGACACACACACTCACACTCACACACACACACATACACACACACACGCACAGAGACAGACACAGACACACACACAGACACACACACAGACACACACTCACACTCACACACACACATACACACACACGCACACAGAGACAGACACACACACACACAGACACACACACACACACACACTCATACTCACACACACACACATACACACACACGCACACAGAGACAGACACACACACACACAGACACACACACACGTACACTCACACTCACACACACACACACACGCGCACACACACACGCACGCACACAGAGACAGACACGCACACACTCACACTCACACACACACATACACACACACACGCACACAGAGACAGACACACACACACACACAGACACACACACACTCACACACACACACACACTCACACACTCACACACACACACACACACACTCACACTCACACACACACACATACACACACACGCACACAGAGACAGACACACACACACACACACACAGACACACACACACACACACTCACACTCACACACACACACACACGCGCACACACACACACACGCACACAGAGACAGACACGCACACACTCACACTCACACACACACATACACACACACACGCACACAGAGACAGACACACACACACACACAGACACACACACACTCACACACACACACACACACACTCACACACTCACACACACACACACACACACACACACACCTCATCCCTGTCGCCGTGACTGAAGTCTCCTCTGGTTTATGTCCGCAGAGATCCTGGACTGTGACTCGTTCGACAGGGCTTGTAAAGGTGGTTTTCCCTTCAGCGCGTTCTACAGTATAGTACGTCTAGGTAAGCATGTTCTCTGTCTTTCTGACCTGTGAAGACTGGCACACTGCACGGAAAGCCCGAATGGTAACACGGAATCGCAAACCTCTCCTCTCCTCTCTCTGTAGCATTGAAAGGCATTGAATAAGGCTAGAGGGAGGCCGTTATCTATCGTCCCCCACCTTATCCTTACTCCTTCCCAAACATCTGATCTTAATATTAGCCTCCCCATCTGCAATTCCCGCTGCCTCGAGGAAGCAGCCAGGATAACTGAGGACTTCTCTCATCCTGGTCAGTTTCTCTTCACACACCCCGACCCCCCAAAAAAATCAGGCAGCAGACACAGCGGCTGATTGAAATGTACACCAGGCTTAAGGAAGGCTCCGATGCTGGTGTTACGAGCCTTCATCTGCCGACCTCCCGCTTCGTGGTCCGTGCACTCGATCTGCCTCCCGACGCTGCGCTTTCTCGGTAACTGGAACACTTCATTTTATGTTTATTTCCACGGCAGCCCTTCGAGCTGCGCCGCCCCGCAACCTGCAATTGAACCCGAGACTAACCACGGGGCAAGTTACAATCTAACAACCGGAGCACCCGGGGAGAAGTCATTGGGTCAAGGGAGAACGTGCAAGCTGCTGGAAGACAGCGGTTAAAGGGAGTTGAAGCCGGACCGTAGAGTGCCGTGCTAACCACTGCGCTACCGCGCTGCCCTGCCTTCCGTTTCATTCTGTGACCTCAGTGTAATGACCGGTCTGGATGACGCAAGCTTCTCACCGTGCCTCCCAACCACAAGATGTTCTGCAGATGTGGGAAGTCCGGAGAAAGACTGACAAAATGCTAGAGGAACTCAGCAGGTCAGGCAGCGTCTACACAGAGGACTGAATTGCCCATTCATAGACCTGCTGAGTTCCTCCAGTGTTGGGGTGCACTTCCCATTCTGTCTCTTTAAATGTGACCATCGTGTATACATAACCCCAACTGTACGCATGCCCATTCACTTATCCCATCTATATCCCTTCCCTGCACCCCCTCGTGGCACTGATACCAGGTCCAGTGTGACACTTTATCTCAGCCTCTCTCTCCGCGGATGCCGCCTGACTGGTGGAGTGTTACCGGTGTTTGAGAGGCCGGTGGGGAACGGGCTGCCCCTGCGATGGAGGACGGACATTTAGGGGAAGGGCTTTGGGGCAAGACTCAATCAATCTGAGATCACAGATCGCCTGTGGTGGGGGTGGACCCCGAGGCGATCTGGACTGGCCAGGGCAGTTGGATGATCGCTTTCTGATGCGGAGCGGCTTGAAAAACAGGGCTGGGGGCTGGGGGGAGGGGGGCTATTCCGCCTTTCGATTGTGATGGGCAGAAGAGCGATAGCCAGTATAGACAGGTGAGGGGAAGAGTGAGGCGGATAGGTGAGCCCAGGCGAGAGCTGGTGATAGTGATAGGGGGAGTGAGGTGGAGGGGAAGGGTACAGCGTCAGATGCGGGGAGTTGATGGGAGGAGGTGACGGAAGAGTGCCCGTGGGGGGGGGGGGGGGTTGGGTGCGGTGTTACCGGGGTTAACGTAGGGCCAGAGGCTGGTCCGTTGGCTGTGGCTCAGAGGGTACTGCGGCTGCCCAACGGCTCCAGAGAACCGCGTTAGTCGGAAGGGGAAACGAAGGGCGAAGGGGAAGCAGATTACCGGAAAGAGGAGAATTAGAGGTGGAGATAAAACTCAGGCGGGTAGGACCTTCTTTTGCTGAGTGTTTTCAGATCCCTGACAGGGGTGGTGGTAGAGGCTGATACATTCGGGGCATTTAAGATGTGAGAAAAATGGAGGGCTGTGTGTAAGGGGAGGATTAGATTGATCTTAGAGGAGGGTAAAGAGTTGGCCCAATGCCGTGATCCGCCCTGTGTTCTAAGCGTGGGGGCCGGGTGAGTCTCTGGGATCCTCTCCTCCTCAGGGTTGTGCAAGGACGGTCTGTGGGGAGGCGAGGTGGAATTGAAGAGGAGGGAGATAATCCTGCTTTCTGTTAACAGGGGGGTTGATGTCTCGAAGGCGATACCCCTACAAGGCCAGGCAGTGTAGGTGCAGACAGGTACGCCAGAGACGTGTCGCCAAGATAAAGACCTTCCGATGCATCACCCCTTATGAGCGAGGTGAGTATCCGGGGTGTAGAGGGTGGGGAAGGGGTGGGGGGGGGGCAAGAGCGCGGTGCCTCTCGGTGTTCTCTTCCCCTACCCCAACCCGACTCGCCAGATAGACCAGAATGGTTTGGAGGGCGCACTGGAGCGTGGGAGTGGGGAGAACTTTGTAAACCGGTCGCTTTTGTCGCCGTGCACACTTGCAGAGACAGGCGGAGAGGGCGTGACCCGTAGTCGGTTTGAAGGGGCAGGTCCGTAGGTTCGCTGTGGAAGCCCTTTTACGAGGGCCAGAGGCTGGCCCGTTGGCTGTGGCTCAGCGGGTAGTTCGGCTGCCCAACTGCTCCAGTGAACCGCGTTCGATTCCGACCACTGGTGCTGTGTGTGTGTGTGTGTGTGTGTGTGTGTGTGTGTGTGTGTGTGTGTGTGTGTGTGTGTGTCTGTGTCTGTCTGTGTGTGTATGTGTGTGTGTGTGTGTGTGCATGTGTGTGTGTGTGTGTGTGTGTGTGTGTGTGCGTGTGTGTGTGTGTGTGTGTGTGAGAGAGAGAGAGAGAGAGAGCTGTCGTTTCAGGAGGACTAGAATATGTGAAAACACAAGGAGGTAATATTAAGGCTTTCTAAAGCACTGGCGAAGCCTCGCTTGGAGTGTTGTGAGCTGATTTGGGTCCGTTATCTTAAAAGAAAGGATGTGCTGACACTGGAGAGGGTTCAAAGGAGGTTCAGGAAAATGATTCCGGGAGTGAAGTACCTGTCGTATGAGGAGCGTTCGGTGCCTCTGGGACTGCACTCACTGGAATTCAGAAGAATGAGGGGCGACCTCGTAGAAACCTATCGAGCGGTGATAGGCCTCGATAGAGTGAATGTAGAGAGGATGTTTCCTATGGTGGGAGAGTCTCAGACCAGAAGACAGAGTCTCAAAATAGAGAGTCATCTCTTTGTAGAACGGAGATGAGAAGGAATCTTTTTAGTCGGAGAACGGTCTGTCTGTGGAATTTGTTAGCACAGGCGGCTGTGGAGGGCAAGTCTTTACGTATATTTATGGCAGAGGTTGTGAGAATCTTGTTCAGTCAGGGCACGAAGGGATACGGGGAGAAGGCAGGAAATTGAGGCTGAGAGGGAAAATGGATCGGCCGTGATGAAATGGCGGAGTGGACTCAATGGCCCGAATGGCCTCATTCTGCTCCTATATCTTTTGGTCTTATGGTCTAATCTCGTAGCCCTGGTTTGTGAGTGAAAGGTGAGGAGGGCGGAGGGGTAAGGTTGTTGGTTAAATGGGGTAGGTGTTACGATTGCAGGGAGAGCAGCACTAACTTGATGGGCTGAATGTCGTCGGGGAAAATCACGAGATAATGTTCTGTCTGCCGGCAGCCGAATTGAGGGGAGAATTTGTTGCGAGAAAAGCTGCGGGGTCACGTTTCCCTTCTTTTTAACCTGCCCAGTGTGCGGGTCAGGGTGGGAATGACGGGGGTGGGGGCTGGGGGGTCATGTGAACAGGCTAGATAGGAACTAGCTGCGAGTTGGGGTTTGGGATTGCGGGCAGTCGTGGCGCAACTCGATGGGCCAAATACCCTGCAGTGTAAATACCCGATAACGTACGGCCTGCGCGGCGTTCAAGCTGAGGGGGGATAGAATGGTGGGAGACGGCCTGAAGGGCCACAGCTCTCCTCTTTGTGACGTTTCACTTTTTCTCCTTCAGAAATGCAGAAGTGGGTGTACCGAAGAGGACCCATTGTCGTCTCAATGAACGCCGTCCTGCTGAAAGTAAGCTGTTCGCTTCTCCCGATCGCACGAAAAGAGTCGAGATCCCCACCCGCCTGTCGGAATCTACGCCCCCTCCTCCTATAAACCCTGACGCAACTCTCTGCCCCTTCTGCGACCATTTCTCTCGCTCCCACCCCCCGCCGCACAGATGTGACGAGACCGCTGCTGGCTGTCTCCACGGTTTTCAACACCCGGCTACGATTCAGTGCAGCAGCGCCGTCGAGCGGGGCCTCGGCTGGTGTCCTCAGGGCAGCGTGGTTTCAAACGGGATGACGGTGTCAGAGAAACCCACGCGTAGTGTCTACTGGACGTTCTGCCCCAAGACAGCAACGTTCACAGTGAAACATCGCCCACCATCCCTGCACACGTGGATGACAATAAGCTCGACAACTTAATGGGAATTTTAGAGTTTTTTTTCCAGCAGACAGCACTGAATATTACAAATAATACTTACAGCCCGTCACGCTGCGGACGCTTTCGGCAGCAATGGACGACCTCCATCTCTGGGGGTGTAAATGGCGGTGTTCAATGCTTCCTTATTTATGTTAGCAGCTTCCACTCGGTTTTCACTATGTCAGTCGTGCAAGTCCCGGGTCAGCCTCAGGAACTCAGACGTAGATAGTCCAGACGTTCTCTCCCATCTCTCTCTGTTCGCTCTCCCACTCTCTCACTCACTAGAGGTCCTCTCCCATCTCTCTCTGTGTTCTCTCTCTTCTCTCTCTCTCTCTCTCGCTCACTAGAGGTCTTTGCATCTCTTTCTGTTCTCTTCTGTCTCTCACACTCACTAGCGGGCCACTCACACTCACACTCACACTAACTAGAGGTCCTCTTCCATCTATATAACCATATAACAATCACAGCACGGAAACAGGCCATCTCGGCCCTTCTAGACCGTGCCGAACTCTTACTCTCACCTAGTCCCACCGATCTGCACTCAGCCCATAACCCTCCATTCCTTTCCTGTCCATATATCTGTCCAATTTAACTTTAAATGACAACATCGAACCTGCGTCAACCACTTCTGCTGGAAGCTCGTTCCACACAGCTACCACTCTCCGAGTAAAGAAGTTCCCCCTCATGTTACCCCTAAACTTTTGCCCTTTAACTCTCAACTCATGTCCTCTTGTTTGAATCTCCCCCACTCTCAATGGAAAAAGCCTATCCACGTCAACTCTATCAATCCCCCTCATAATTTTAAACACCTCTATCAAGTCGGGCCTCAACCTTCTATGTTCCAAAGGATAAAGACCTAACTTTTTCAACCTTTCTCTGTCACTTAGGAGATGAAACCCAGGTAACATTCTAGTAAATCTCCTCTGTACTCTCTCAATTTTATTGATATCTTTCCTATAATTCGGTGACCAGAACTGTACACAATACTCCAAATTTGGCCTCACCAATGCCTTGTACAATTTCAACATTACATCCCAACTCCTATACTCACTGCTCTGATTAATAAAGGCCAGCATACCAAAAGCTTTCTTCACTACCCTGTCCACATGAAATTCCACCCTCAGGGAACTATGCACCATTATTCCTAGATCCCTACGTTCTACAGCATTCGTCAATGCCCTACCATTTACCATTTACCATTTACCATGTAGTCCTATTTTGATTAGTTCTACCAAAATGTAGCACCTCACATTTTTCAGCATTAAACTCCATCCGCCATCTTTCAGCCCACTCTTCTAACTGGCCTAAATCTCTCTGCAAGCTTTGAAAACCTCTTTCATTAGCCACAACGCCACCTATCTTAGTATCATCTCCATACTTACTAATCCAATTTACCACCCCCTCATCCAGATCATTAATATGACAAACAACATTGGAGCCAGTACAGATCCCCGAGGCACCAATCTGACACACAGTCATCCACCACTACTCTCTGGCGTCTCCCATCCAGCCACTGCTGAACCCATTTGACTACTTCGATATTAATGCCTAACGATTGAACCTTCCTAACCAACCTTCCGTGTGGAACCTTGTTATTTATCATCTCTCTCTGTTCTCTTCTCTATCTCTCTCACTCACACTCACACTCACATTAACTGGAGGTCCTTTCCCATCTCTCTCTGTCCTCTCTCTATCTCTCTCAGTCACTAGAGGTCCTCTTCCACTCTCACTCTGTTCTCTCACTCACACTCACTCACTGGACGTCCTCTCCCATGTCTCTTTGTTCTCTCTGTCTCTCTCTCTCTCCCTCACATACTCACCAGAGGTCCTCTCCCGTCCCTCTCTGTTCTCTCTATCTCTCTCTCTCTCGCTCACTCACTCACTGGAGGTCTCCCCTCTGTCTGTCCACGTTCTCTCACTCTAACCCTTCAGCGTGGAAACAGCCCTACAACCCAGTAAGTCCTTCCCACCCAATCTCGTCACTCCGGGTCCTCTCCTTGTCTGTATGCCTGTCCACGTGTCTCACGGCTTGGCCCATTTTGGCTCCGAATGAACCCCACGATCCCATTCCTGGGGCTCATCCCCGACGCTGAGCGAGCTCCCGTCCTAACCTACAGGACGTGGGACCGTGGGCGAAGGGTAAGGCTGTAAAGGAAGCTGACGCTTATCTTTTCTCGCTTTCCCACAGACCTACAGGAGGGGAATACTGCGTCCTAGCTCATTCAGTTGCCCTATGAGGAAATTGAACCACGTCGTGTGCATTGTGGGATTCGGCTACCGTGAGTACCACCTCCCGTCTCTGATCAGCGGGACGCTGTGCCGTGGACGGGGCGCTGTGCCATTCATCAAGTCGGAGACACAGAGACATTTACTAATTATCCATCTCTGTATCCTACCCCCCTGCGCATCTCACGCCGCGCGCCCCCGCCCCACGCACTGGGAGTATTCGCAAACAGTGACCAGCACCTCGACCTTACAAGACCGTAAGACGTTGGAGCAGGATTAGGCCATTCGGCCCGTCGAATCTACTCCGCCATTCAATCGTGGTTCATTTATCATGACTGCCAAACCCATTCTCCCACTTCTCCCTGACACCCGGACTAAATAGGAATCTGTTGAACTCTGCTTTAAACCCAATGGCTTGGCCGTTCACCACCCTCCGGATAAATCAATTCCTCCTCACTCATCTCTGGCCGGCTCTATCTCCGTGATACAACCACTTGTCCAATGCTGCTACAGCATTTTCCTCCAAGCGGAAAATCCCTCCAGATCCCCTTCATCCTCCCGCCCTTCCGCCTGGGGCTGCAAACAGAGCCTTCGCTTAGTGCTAACACGCAGAGAACACACAGTGCCAAGGGCGTATCTGCGCGGAGCAGAGCCGGGGTAAAAGAGCGACCATTGTTCCATATTTGAAAGTTAAGCTACTGTATTGCTATTATACTTTCATCTCTGATTAACGCACGGTGTTCCTTCTTCTCAGTTAATCATTGAATCATTTCCTAGCCTTCCCCGTCCACCGCCCAGAGTAAATCCCTCTGACCACTCTCACATTCCTGGTTCTCCACGCCCTCGGTGTGCCCAGCGATGGTTCTCCCTGTGAACAAGGTTGAATGCCCGGTCTGCGCCTCTCCTACCCTCGCACGCCGTGCGTCGGATCCCTCTCTACTCCAGCGCCCGGCCCCTGGAGAACGGGCCAGCGACGCGGGGCTCAGCGAGGAAGTGTGAGGGGTGCGGCCGCTGATTCGGAGGAGAATCTCACTCTGTCCGTTTTCTGATTTTTTAGAAAGGGGGATGCCGTACTGGATCGTGAGGAATAGCTGGGGACAGACATGGGGAGAGGGGGTAAGTTTTTCAAGCTTAGAAGTCAGAAAATACTGTACGGGATCAGATCCCATTCACGCTTCACGGCACAGAAACTCACTAACCTCTTCCATTCCACTTTCCGTGACAGGGATATTTCCGCCTCTACCTTGGGGAGAAGTGCTGTGGAGTGAATCGCTTCCCAATGACTGCAGTTATGTAAATCGTGCGGTCCGGGGCGCAACGCTGTCGCCCTTGGCGATCTGAGGCGGCGAGGCGTCGGGAGGAAGATCCTCCACCTTTGCAGCTTGGCGTGGCGTTTCTGCACAAATACGACCCATTCCAACACACACCCCTACCACAGCATCACGTCACTACCCCCGTCACTGCCCCTTTCTACCCTGTCCCATTCCAGTCACTCGGCCACACACAGCAGCATCTTCGGCTCTCTGAAAGCCCCCGCGGCCGCCCCCACCGCGAGTCCGACCCGCCTGGACTTGTCAGCAGACTCCACCCGGCTAACGTGAGCCCTGGTATAGAACCCACAGGGCCGTGACGCCGTCCATCGGGAAAACTTGGTTTCAATGCAGTGGATTTGTTAGGGAGAGGCGGGTCCCATTCGAATTCTGGCTCATTGGAAGGGATGGGTTCAAGACATCAATTTCCTTAGATCACGTGGTTGTCAGTTGGAATGTTTCCGATTGGAATGAATGGATTCCGACCCATAGCTTTTCCAGTGGAACACTTTTCCTTGGGAAGGGTTTGGTTCATTTCCCTATTGTGTCCCACCCTGACGTTTCTGTGGTTGAACAAGCTCTGCATTTTTGTGGCTTTTGCAAAGACTCAATAAAATAACTTGAAGCATCACCCTGACTGGTTGTGTTTGTCCGGCGCTGCCTCCAGGGAACAATCGTCTCCATCCTCACACACCCGACACTCCCCTCTCCCGCTTCTGACCTCCAGTGCGAGCAAGCCAAGGCACTCCCAGCCTCTTCTCCTCGGACCACTTGTCCGCGTCACCTTCACTCGTCACTTTCCCCCACTACAGTAACATCCGCCATGCTGACTGACCACCGCCGCACTCGGGAGATGAGAGAGATCAGTGGGGAACAAATTGAACCCTATTAAACACTGAAAGGCCAAGACACCCTGAATGCCGATAGGATATATCATATAGTGGGGGGAACTCTAGGACCAGAGGACACAGACAGAGTGGATGTGGAGAGGATGTTTCCTTTCAACCATATAACCATATAAACAATTACAGCACGGAAACCGGCCATCTCGTCCCTTCTAGTCCGTGCCGAACTCTTACTCTCACCTAGTCCCACCGACCTGCACTCAGCCATAACCCTCCATTCCTTTCTGCTCATATATCTATCCAATTTAACTTTAAACGACAACATCGAACCTGCCTCAACCACTTCTGCTGGAAGCTCGTTCCACACAGCTACCACTCTCTGAGTAAAGAAGTTCCCCCTCGTGTTACCCCTAAACTTTTGCCCTTTAACTCTCAACTCATTCCCTCTTGTTTGAATCTTCCCCACGCTCATGGAAAAAGCCTATCCACGTCAACTCTATCAATCCCCCTCATAATTTTAAACACCGCTATCAAGTTCCCCCTCAACCTTCTACGCTCCAAAGAATAAAGACCCAACTTGTTAAACCTTTCTCTGTAACTCAGGAGATGAAACCCAGGTAACATTCCAGTAAATCTTCTCTGTACTCTCTCAAATTTGTTGACATCTTTCCGATAATTCGGTGACCAGGACTGTACACAATACTGCAAATTTGGCCTTACAAATGCCTTATACAATTTCAACATTATATCCCAACTCCTATACTCAATGCTCTGATTAATAAAGGCCAGTTGACCAAAAGCTTTCTTCACCACCCTGTCCAGATGAGATTCCACATTCAGGGAACTATGCATCATTATTCCTAGATCCCTCTGTTCTAAAGCATTCTTTAATGCCCTACCATTTACCATGTAGTCCTATTTTGATCAGTTCTACGAAAATCTAGCACATCACATTTATTTGCATTTGTATTGGGGGAGTCTAGGACCAGAGGACACTGAGTATATGTGGAGAGGATGTTTCCTATAGTCGGGGAGTCTAGGACCAGAGGGTACAGACAGAGTGGATATGGAGAGGATGTTTCAGATAGTGGGGGAGTCTAGGACCAGAGGGCGCAGATGGAGTGGATGTGAAGAGGGTGTTTCCTATAGTGGGGGAGTCTAGGAGCAGAGGACACAGATAGAGTGGATGTGGAGAGGATGTTTCCTACAGTGGGGAGTCTAGGACCAGAGGACACAGATAGAGTGCATGTGCTGAGGACGATATCTCTAGTGAGGATGTCTGGGACCAGGAAAAAAAATAGAGTGGACGTGGAGATGGTGTTTCATGTAGTGCGGGATCTTGGACCAGAATGTATAGATAGAGTGGATGTTGTGAGCATGCTTCCTAATTTTAGTGAAGTCTAGGAGCAGAGGGCTCAGAAAGATTCGATTTAGAGAGGATGTTTCCTAAACTGGGGGCGTCTACGGCCATAGGACACAGCTAGAATGGAGGTGGAGGCGATGTTTCCTATAGTAACGGAGTGCAGGACCAGTCAGTGTAGATGCAGTAGTTGTGGCGAGGATGTTTCCTATAGTGGGGGAGTCTAGGATCAGAGGGCACAGATAGAGCGTATGTGGAGAGGATGTTTCCCATCATTTTGCATGTCAACAAATACACTCAAAAACTTCTATAGTTGTACCGTGGAGGCATTCTGAAAGGCTGCATCACTGTCTGGTATGAAGGGTCTACTGCACAGGACCGAAAGAAGCTGCAGAGGGTTGTAAATCTAGTCAGCTCCATCTTGGGTACTAGCCTACAAAGTCCCCAGGACATCTTCAGGGAGCAGTGTCTCAGAAAGGCAGCGTCCATTATACAGGTCCTCCAGCACCCAGGGCATGTCCTTTTCTCACTGTAACCATCAGGAAGTACAGAAGCCTGAAGGCACACACTCAGCGATTCAGGAACAGCTTCTTCCCCTCTGCCATCCGATTCCTAAATGTATAATAAAGATTTGGACACTACCTCACTTTTTAAAAATACAATATTTCTATTTTTGCACATCTTTAAATACTTATTCAATATACAGAAGTGATTTACTTTGTTTATTCATTTTGTTTTGTTTTATTTACTATTATTTGTTTCTCTCTCTGCTAGATTATGTACTGCATTGAACTGCTGCTGCTAAAGTTAACAAATTTCGCATCACATGCTGGTGATAATAAACCTGATATTTTCTAGTTCTCTTGTGATCTTTCTTGTTAAAATTGTAGATTCAATTTCATTTTACCTGTGAACGCAGCTGACCTGATGCTCTGTGCCTGGGACACTGCCGAAAGGTTTCTCACCGGAACTGTGCCGACCTGTTCCTGAGCTTCTGACTGCACACTCGACTGTGACACTGACCTTTGAAATTTGTGGGAATGATGTCGTTCTCAATCGGCCCAAGTCTGGGGCGACCAGTGGAGTCACGTAGTGTTTGAGAATCCTTCGGTTAGTAGGTCAGGATTCACCAGTTTGTTGGGCCTGGTGAGGACATAGATCTCACCCCCAATTGTTGGTTAATGTCAATTTCGTGGACATCATAGGCTTCACGGAATCGGACCCATTATGGCTGGGAATTGACTGGGATCAGGAGAATTGACAGGCACTCTCAGTTTCCAGGTCCCGGATAGTTCCCAGATACCAGTCAGTTCCCAGTTCCGAGTCAGTTCCCAGCTACCTGTCAATTCCAAGGTCCTTGTCAGTTCCCTGGTCGAAGTCAGTGCGTCAGTTCCCAGATCCCAGTCAGTTGCCAGGTCCCAGTTGTTCCCACGTCCCGATCAGTGCCCACGTCCCAATCAGTTCACAGATCCCAGTCAGTTCCCAGGTCCCGGTCAGTTCCCAGGTCCCGGTCAGTTCCCAGATTCCAATCAGTTCCCAGGTCCCGTTCAGTTCCCAGGTCCTGGTCAGTTCCCAGGACCCGTTCAGTTCCCAGGTCCTGGTCAGTCCCAGGTGTCTATCTGTGCCCAGGTTCCAGTCTGCCATCTGGCAAAAGGCACCGAAGCATTCGGGCTCTCACGACCAGACTATGTAACAGTTTCTTCCCCCAAGCCATCAGACTCCTCAATACCCAGAGCCTGGACTGACACCAACCTACTATACCCTCCACTGTGCCTAATGTCTTGTTTATTATTTATTGTAGTGCCTGCACTGTTTTATGCAGTCCTTGATAGGTCTCTAGTCCAGTCTGGTTTTTGTGTTTTTTCTTATGTAGTTCAGTGTAGTTTTTGTATCGTTTCATGTAGCACCATGGTCCTGAAAAACGTTGTCTGACTTTCACTATGTTCTGTACCAGCAGTTATGGTTGAAATGACAATAAAAACTGACTTGACTTGACTTGACTTCACTTGTCTTGGTTTACCAGTGTCATACGTACCAAGATACATTGAAATGCATAAATATTTTTTCATACAGATCAGATCATTTACACAGTGCTTTGAGGGAATTCAACGTGAAACAATAACAGAGTGCAGAATAAACTAGAGAGAGAGTGCGGTGCAGGCAGGCAGTCGGGTTTAATGCCATAATGAGATAGATTGAGTGGTCAAGAGCCCTCACCTGACACATTTTCCTGGCCTTGTACAATGGGTCATCCCAGGACATGCTCAATCTTCTTGCAGAAGCAACACATGGAGGACAGTGTGTTGTCCGGCTGCATCACGGCCTGGTATGGGTACGCCAGTGCCCTTGAACAGAAAATCCGTCAGTGTAACTCGCATAAAAGTTGCTGGTGAACGCAGCAGGCCCGGCAGCAATCTAGGAAGAGGTACAGTCGACGTTTCGGGCCGAGACCGTTCGTCAGGACTAACTGAAGGAAGAGTGGTAAGAGATTTGAAAGTGGGAGGGGGAGGGGGAGATCTGAAATGATAGGAGAAGACAGGAGGGGGAGGGATGGAGCCAAGAGCTGGACAGGTGATTGGCAAAAGGGATATGAGAGGATCATGGGACGGAGGTCTGGGGAGAAAGACAAGGGGGAGGGTGAACCAGAGGATGGGCAAGGGGTATAGTTAGAGGGACAGAGGGAGAAAAAGGAGAGAGAGAAAAAGAATGTGTGTGTATAAATAAATAACAGATAGGATAGGAGGGGGAGGTGGTGCATTAGCGGAAGTTTGAAAAGTCAATGTTCATGCCATCAGGTTGGAGGCTACCCAGACAGAATATAAGGTGTTGTTCTTCCAACCTGAGTGTGGCTTCATCTTTACAGTAGAGGAGGCCGTGGATAGACATATCAGAATGGGAATGGGACGTGGAATTAAAATGTGTGGCCACTGGGAGATCCTGCTTTCTCTGGCGGACAGAGCGTAGGCGTTCAACGAAATGGTCTCCCAGTCTGCGTCGGGTCTCGCCAATATATCGAAGGCCACATCAGGAGCACCGGACGCAGTATATCACCCCAGCCCAGTCGCAGGTGAAGTGTCGCCTCACCTGGAAGGACTGTCTGGGGCCCTGAATGGTGGTGAGGGAGGAGTGTAAGGGCATGTGTAGCACTTGTTCCGCAGGGTGCGGAATTACGTTCTGTCGGCTTGGCAGAGCAAAAACAGAACCTCAATTTAGATCAGATTAACAACGGTCAGTCTTCATCTCAACTGTAATGATATATTAACCCTTGCCTGGCAGGAGGGAATGGATGCAGCCCTAGATGCTACACTACTGGATTTCACTGGCATTTCCCGGCCACAGCCGAAGTTCCAGCTGGTCACCTCGACTGATGTAAGACTCCAATGGACAGGCAGGACTTCCAACTTCCATTGGGCAGGAAATTCCGAAGCCTGGGGTCCTTCCGAAACAACATTCAGGACCAGTTGTTGTATCTCCCTTCAATCATTTGATTCTTGAACCAACTGGCACAACCCTCATCACTACATTTTTGCAACAATATGACTACTCTATCGCCACAATAATTCAACGGCAGACGCTATCTCAATGGCTCTCCACATGGCTTTAGAAGACCGAGACAGCACAGACACCTACGTCAGGATGCTGTTCATCGACTATAGCTCAGCATTTAATACCATCATTCCCACAATCCTGATTGGGAAGATGCAGAATCTGGGGATCTTTACTTCCACCTGCAATTGGATCCTTGACTTCCTAACTGGAAGACCACAATCTGTGCGTATGGGTGATAACATATTCTCTTTTCTGACAAGCAACACTGGTGCACCTCAGGGGTGTGTGCTTAGCCCACTGCTCTACTCTTTCTATACCCTTGACTGTGTGGCAAGGTATAGCTCAAATACCATCTACAAATTTGCTGACTATACGACCGTTGTTGGTACAATCTGAGGTGGTGACGAGAGGGCGTACAGGAGTGAGATATGCCAACTGGTGGAGTGGTGCCGCAGCAACAACCTGGCACTCAACGTCAGTAAGAGGAAAGAGCTGATTGTGGACTTCAGGAAGGGTAAGATGAAGGAACACATACCAATCCTCATAGAGGAATCAGAAGTGGAGAGAGTGAGCAGCTTCAAGTTCCTGGGTGTCAAGATCTCTTAGGATCTAACCTGGTCCCAACTTATTGATGTCGTCATAAAGAAGGAGAGACAGCGGCTGTACTTTATGAGGAGTTTGAAGAGAATTGGCATGTCAACAAATACACTCAAAACTTCTATGGTTGTAACTGTGGCTGCATCGCTGTCTGGTATGGAGGGGCTACTGTACAGGACCGAAAGAAGCTGTAGAAGGTTGTAAATCTAGTCAGTTCAATCCTCGGTACTAGCTTACAATATACGCAGGACATCTTTAGGGAGCGGTGTCTCAGAAAGGCAGCGTCCATTATTAAGGATCTCCAGCACCCAGGGCATGCCCTTTTCTCACTGTTACCATCAGGTAGGAGATACAGAAGCCTGAAGGCACACACTCAGCGATTCAGGAACAGCTTCTTCCCCTCTGACATCCGATTCCTAAATGGACATTGAATCTTTGGAGATGACCTAAATTTTTTCAATATAGAGTATTTCTGTTTTTGCACATTTTTAATCACCTATTCAATATACGTAATTGATTTACTTGTTTATTTATTATCATGTTTTATTTTATTTATTATTTTTTTCTCTCTGTCTGCTGGATTATGTATTGCATTGAACTGCAGCTGCTAAGTTAACAAATTTCACGTCACAAACCTGATTCCGATTCTGTTTCTGCACTAAGGTGGACAACATTCGTTTCTAGTTCTCTTGTGATCTTTCTTGTGAAAATTGTGTATAATGTAGATTCAATTTCATTTTACTTGTGAACGCAGCTGACCTGATACTCTGTGCCTGGGACACTGCCGAAAGGTTTCTCACCGGAACTGTGCCGACCTGTTCCTGAGCTTCTGACTGCACACTCGACTGTGACACTGACCTTTGAAATTTGTGGGAATGATGTCGTTCTCAATCGGCCCAAGTCTGGGGCGACCAGTGGAGTCACGTAGTGTTTGAGAATCCTTCAGTTAGTAGGTCAGGATTCACCAGTTTGGTGGGCCTGGTGAGGACATAGATCTCACCCCCAGTTGTTGGTTAATGTCAGTTTCGTGGACATCATAGGCTTCACGGAATCGGACCCATTATGCCTGGGAATTGACTGGGATCAGCAGAATTGACAGGCACTCTCAGTTCCCAGGTCCCGGTGATTTCCGAGGTCCCAGTCAGTTCCCAGATCACAGTCAGTTCCCAGGTCACAGTCAGTTCCCAGATCCCGGTCAGTTCACATGACCCGGTCAGTTCCCAGGTCTCGGTCAGTTCCCAGGTCTCGGTCTGTTCCCAGGTCCTGGTCAGTTCCCAGATCCCGGTCAGTTCCCAGGTCCCAGATCCTAGTCAGTTCCCAGGTCACAGTCAGTTACCTGGTCTGGACAGACCTAATCTCCCTCAGTGTAGCAAGACGAAATTGGTAAACTGGTTTATCAGTGTCATATGTACCGAGGTGCTGTGAAATGCATAAATATTTTTTCATACGGATCAGATCATTTACACAGTGCTTTGAGGGAATTCAAAGTGAAACAATAACAGAGTGCAGAATAAACTAGAGAGAGAGTGCGGTGCAGGCAGGCAGTCGGGTTTAATGTCACAATGAGATAGATTGAGTGGTCAAGAGCCCTCATCTGACACATTTTCCTGGCCTTGTACAATGGGCCATCCCAGGACATGTCATGGTCCAGTCCGTGAAGTCTGCATTCTGATTCATGGTCTTGTCCATGGACTCAGGACTCCGGGTCTTCCAGCTGTGCCTTGTTTTGATTGAGTTAAGCATAGGCTCCTGATTCCCGTCTTGGGGCTTGGAATATCAGTAGCCTTGGGGTTGAGTGTGGGCTGCTGGCTTGTCTTGTCAGTCCCCTTTGGAGCAACCTGCTGATGGAAGGCTAGTGAAACCATTCGTGAACTCTAGGTTTGGTTGGAGGACCACTGCTTCATGGAGCCTTGTTACCACTCGTCGGAGTAGTCATCGTGGTATGGATTTGGCTGTTTCTGTAGCCAGCCTAGGTTGCTGGCTGCCCCGAGGCTCAGAGCCACCCTGTATTGAGCTCCTTTCCCGTCCCTTGCCTCCTTCAGGTCAGCCAGGCCGCTTACCGTTACCCTGCGGTTGGGTCCGTCCCTCCCTGTCCTTGCCTCCGTGGGGTGAAGTTCCTCGTCCTGCCCAGGAGATCCGCATCCTGCTCAGGAGAAGCTCCAAGAACCCAAGCCTCCAGGATCCCAAGCCAAGCTCCAAGAACCCAAGTCCCGAGGATCCCAAACCAAGTTCAAGAACCTAAGCCTCAAGGATCCCAAGCCAAGCTCCAAGAACCCAAGCCTCGAGGATTCCAAGTCAATCTCCAAGAACCCAAGCCTGATTTCCCCAGACTACAAGCTCCAGACACGAGACCACAGCCTGCAGCCAAGATCAAGACCCAAGACCCCAGCCTGCGGCCAAGCTCAGGACCCAAGACGCCAGCCTGCGGCCAAGCTCAAGACCCAAGACCCCAGCCTCAAGCCTCAAGAGCAAAGACCCCAGCCTGTCTCCAAGCTCAGGCCTCTAGACCCCAGCCACGTCCTGTGCTGAAGCCACGTCATGTCCTTGCCTGGTTCTGGAGACCGAGCCCGAGGCAAGACCTAGGTTCTGGATCCTTGTCCAGTCTCGATCTCGGAGTCGAAGCCTTGTCTCCTAGTCCATGGTTTCTAGTCCTGGTCCCGCTTTCCCTAGCCCGAGTCTGCGTTCTTGTCCCTGTTCCTGGTCTGTATCCTGTCATGTCCCTGCTCTAGTCAAGTTCTGTTCCTTGTACTTCAGTGTCTGTGTCCTGCATTTGGGTCCGTTACCAGCGCACCTTGTGGCAGGACATGCTCAATCGTCTTACAAAAGCAACACTTTGAGGAGAGTGTGTTGTCCGGCTGCATTACGGCCTGGTATGGGAACACCAATGCCGGTGAACAGAAACTCCTTCAGAGTAGTGGGTTCGGCCCAGTCCATCACGGGTAAAGCTCTCCCCACCGCTGAGCACATCTGCACAAAACACTGTCGTAGGAAAGCAGCATCCATCATTAGGGACCCCACCACGCAGGACATGTTCCTGTCTCACTGCTGCCATCAGGTGGAAGGTGCGGGTCTCACACCACCAGGTTTAGAAACAGTTATTTACCTCAACCATCAGGCTCCTGAACCAGTGAGGATAACCTCAACTCTGAACTGATTCCATCGGGAAGGAGGTACAGGAGCCTCAGGTCCCACACCACCAGGTTCAGGAACAGTTATTACCCCTCAACCATCAGGATTCTGAACCAGTGAGGACAACCTCAACACCACCAGATTCAGGAACAGTTATTACCCCTCAACCATCAGGCTCCTGAACCAGAGGGGATAACCTCAACTCTGAACTGATTCCATCGGGAAGGAGGTACAGGAGCCTCAGGTCCCACACCACCAGGTTCAGGAACAGTTATTACCCCTCAACCATCAGGCTCCTGAACCAGTGAGGATAACCTCAACTCTGAACTGATTCCATCGGGAAGGAGGTACAGGAGCCTCAGGTCCCACACCACCAGGTTCAGGAACAATTATTACCCCTCAACCATCAGGCTCCTGAACCAGAGGGGATAACCTCAACTCTGAACTGATTCCATCAGGAAGGAAGTACAGGAGTCTCAGGTCCCACACCACCAGGTTCAGGAAAAGTTATTACCCCTCACCCATCAGGCTCCTGAACCAGAGGGGATAACCTCAACTCTGAACTGATTCCATCAGGAAGGAAGTACAGGAGTCTCAGGTCCCACACCACCAGGTTCAGGAAAAGTTATTACCCCTCACCCATCAGGCTCCTGAACCAGAGGGGATAACCACACTCACTTCCTCACCCATTGAAATGCTCCCACAAGCAAATGTGTCACGTTTATGAATCTTTGGCTTGTTATTTCATGTTCACGTTATTGGTTACTGATTATTTATATTTGCATTTACACAGTTTGCTGTCTTCTATCTGATCTTTTATTGATCCTGATTACAAATCCACTTATTTGTTGAGTGTGCCCGCAGGGAAATAAATCTTTGGGTTCTATGCGCTGACGTGGGTGTACTCTGAGCATAAAGTGTACTTTGAACTTTGAACCGATATTACACATTTTCAGGCTTTTCATTTGCTCTTCCCGATGGGAGGAGGGATAGGAGAGAAGGTCCGGGGTTACTGAGGTCTTCGATAATGCTGGCTGATCCAACGAGTCAGTGGGAAGTGAAGGCAGAGTCCACGGAGGCGAGGCTGATTTCTGTCATGTCCTGAGCTGTGCCCACAGCACTCGGCAGTTTCTGGTGCTCATTGGCAGAGATGGCACGGACAAGGGAACAAACAGGGAGCAGAGAGCGGACACGGAGCAGGGAGACGACACGGAGCAGGGAGATGACACGGAGCAGGGAGCGGACACGGAGCAGGTAGCGGACAGGGAGCAGGGAACGGGCAAGGAGCAGGGAACTGACAAGGACCAGCGAAGTGACAGGGAACAGGGAACTGACGGGGTCCAGGAAACTGACGGGGACCAGGGAACTGACACGGACCAGGGAACTGACACTGACACGGGACCTGACACGGACAAAGGAACTGACACGGACCAGGGAACTGACACGGACCAGGGAACTGACGGGGTCCAGGAAACTGACACGGACCAGGGAACTGACACGGACCAGGGAACTGACGGGGGCCAGGGACCTGACACGGACCAGGGAACTGACGGGGGCCAGGGAACTGAAACGGACCAGGGAACTGACACGAACCAGGGAACTGAGAAGGACCAGGGAACTGACGGAGACCAGGGAACTGACACGGACCAGGGAACTGACACGGACCAGGGTACTGACACGAACTAGGGAACTGACAAGGACCAGGGAACTGACACGGACCAGGGAACTGACACGGACCAGGGAACTGACAAGGACCAGGGAGCTGACACGGACCAGAGAACTGACACGGACCAGGGAACTGACAAGGGCCAGGGAACTGACGGGGACAAGGGAACTGACAGGGATCAGGGAACTGACAGAGACCGAGGAACTGACAGGGATCAGTGAGCTTGACCGCCACAGAAGTCTGGGAATGAATTCCATAGATCTGTCACCCTCTAGCTGTCGAAATTCTTTCTTGTCCTGCGCCAAACCTTTGTCCGATGGGCTAGGCCGGCTGAGAACATACACAGACGCGGCGGGAGATCGGGCGGGTGACAGTGGCGGCTTCAAACTGCAGCTCAAGCGGAGTGCGCGATAAAATGCCAGTTGAAGGCTGCGGAATTATGCCTTATCGGCTTGGCAACAACAGAACCTTAGTGTAGATCAGATCAACAACGGTCAGTTTTCATCTCAACTGTAACGATATATTAACCCTTGCCTCGCAGGAGGGAATGGATGCAACCCTAGATGCTACACTGCTGGATTTCACTGGCATTTCCCGGCCACAGCCGAAGTTCCAGCTGGTCACCTCGACTGATGTAAGACTCCAATGGACAGGCAGGACTTCCAACTTCCATTGGGCATGAGATTCCGAAGCCTGGGGTCCTTCTGCACCAACTTCAGGAACAGTTGTTGTATCTCCCTTCAATCATTTGATTCTTGAACCAACTGGCACAACCCTCATCACAACATTTCTGCAACAATATGACTACTCTATCGCCACAATAATTCAACGGCAGACGCTATCTCAATGGCTCTCCACATGGCTTTAGAAGACCGAGACAGCACAGACACCTACGTCAGGATGCTGTTCATCGACTATAGCTCAGCATTTAATACCATCATTCCCACAATCCTAATTGGGAAGATGAAGAACCTGGGTCTCTGCAATTGGATTCTCAACTTCCTAACCGGAAGACCACAGTCTGTGCGGGTTAGTGATAACTTTTCCTCTTTTTTGAAGATTAACACTGGTGCCCCTCAGGGGTGTGTGCTTAGTCCACTGCTCTACTCTCTATATACACATGACTGTGTGGCTAGGCATAGCTCAAATACAATCCATAAATTTGCTGATGATAACACCATTGTTGGTACAATCTGAGGTGGTGACGAGAGGGCGCACAGGAGTAAGATATGCCACCTAGTGGAGTGGTAGCGCAGCAACAACCTGGCACTCAACGTCAGTAAGACGAAGGAGCTGATTGTGGAAGTGGAGAGAGTGAGCAGCTTCAAGTTCCTGGGTGTCAAGATCTCTAAGAATCTGAACTGGTCCCAACATATTAAGGTAGTCAAAAGGAAGGCATGACAGCTGCTATACTTTATGAGGAGTTTGAAGAGATCTGGCATGTCAACAAATACACTCAAAAACTTCTATAGTTGTACCGTGGAGAGCATTCTGACAGCCTGCATCACTGTCTGGTATGGAGGAGCTACTGCACAGGACGGAAAGAAGCTGCAGGAAGTTGTAAATCCAGTCATCTCCATCTTGGGCACTAACCTACAAAGTACCCAGGACATCTTTAGACATCTTTGTCTCAGAAAGGCAACGTCCATTATTGAGGATCTCCAGCACCCAGGGCATGCCCTTTTCTGTCATGTGCTGAGGTGTGCCCACAGCCCTCGGCAGTTTCTGGTGGTCATGGGCAGAGTTGGCACGGACAAGGGAACAAATAGGGAGCAGGGAGAGGACACAGACCAGGGAACTGACAGGGACCAGGGAACTGACTGACAGGGATCAGGGAACTGACAGCGACCAGGGAACTGACAGGGACCAGTGAACTGACACGGACCAGGGAGCGGACACAGACCAGGGAACTGACAGGGATCAGGGAGCTGACACGGACCAGGGAACTGACAGGGACCAGGGAGCTGACAGGGACCAGGGAGCTGACACGGACCAGGGAACTGACAGGGACCAGGGAACTGACAGGGACCAGGGAGCTGACACGGACCAGGGAGCTGACTGACAGGGACCAGGGAACTGACACGACCAGGGAGCTCACATGGAGCAGGGGACTGACAGAGACCAGGCTACTGTCACAGACCAGGGAACGGACAGGGGCCATGGGTCTGACGGGGACCGGAGAACTGACACGGACCAGCTGTGATGTTTCTCTGGTGCATCAGCGGCTTGCCAGTTCCTTTAGTCTCCCGAGGGGAGTAGAGGTGCTGGTGAGCACTCTGGGTTGTGGTGTCAGCGTGGCGGGATCTGAACAGGGAGCTTGAAGATCACAACCTTCTCTTCCTCAGTCCCATTGATGGAAACAGGAGGTGGAGCCCCACCATTCCTCTGAATCCAGTCACCAGCTCATTTGTTTTGTCAACGTTGGGGGAAAGGTTGTATTATCTTGACACCGTGATCCAGATGGGATGACTTCACCCAACTTCACTGGCCCCAACTCATCCTACAACCTATGGACTCACTTCCAGGGTCTTCATCTCATGACCGCGATATTTAATGCTCATTTGTTATTTTCAGCTCAGGATGGTAAAACCTGAGCTGCAGGCATGATCAAGGGCGCACTTTATTTTATTTTTCAGTTTCTAGGAATGTTATAATGATGGTTAGTGTTTTGGATTTCTGAAGGTTTACAGGGATACTGCCGTGTAGGCCTAATTGTTTGATGCTATTGTGTAGTCACTTTGGGACAGTAGCAGTTGTAGATATTACCATTGGAACAATGTATACCCTGTTCATGTTCCACAGTCTTTCAACTTCATCGTTTAATTCCGCATCTTCCTGCTGTTTTTCACTGATTGATTTCTGTAGGCTATGTGTGTTTGGAATGCTACAAAACAACCAATTTCACCACTTACGTCAGGTTACAAAAGGAGTTATGACGGAGAGGAAGGTAAGGGGAACCGGACTCGTTCTGTCCCGGGAAGGGATGGGGAGAAGGGGGTCGGGCAAAGGGAGTGGGGAGGGAGGGAGAGAGGGGTGGAGGAACAGAGAGTTCTACTGGGCACCAACACCCCCTTCTACACCCTCCCCCACTCCCGCTTTCTCTGTCCTGCTCTCTCTTACACATTCACCCTCTCCTCCTCGTCCCACACTCATTCTCTCCCCTCTCACCTTCTCTCTCTCCCCACACACACACTTTACATCTCTCTGTCACCTCTTTGTCTCTCTTCCCTTCTCCCTTCCCCTCTCTGTCACTCACTCGTCCCCCAGCTCCAAAACTGTCTCTGCTCGCACACTTTCTCTCTCTCTCTCTCTCTCTCTCTCTGAACTCTCACATTCATTCCTGCCCCCTTCGCTCCCCTCACACACTTTCCCTGCTCGCTCCTCACACACTTCCTCAAATCCCCCTTCTGTCGCTCTCTTCAACTCTTTCACACTCCCATCCTCCCCTCTTCTTCTCTCTCTCTCCTGTCGCTCCTTACACACTCCCTCTCTCTCGGCAGAAGTAATCGCCGTTTCCAGATCTTCGTGGAGAACATGAAGAAAGCTGAGCAGATGGAAGACGACGACAGAGGAACGGCCGAGCACGTAGTCTCCAAATTCAGTGACATGACGGCTACCGGCAGCCTGGGGTGACAACAAACCCCCCACCCACCGGTTCGGCTCTGGGAAAGTTCGGTCCAGACTCTCTATTCTAAAAGTCCTGTTGTGCAGTGTGAATCTGGGAGTTGCCTTTTGGGCCATTAACTCTATGCTGACCATTAGCCTCGGTTTACACCAATTGTATTTTATTCCCCCTCCCACCCCACCCCATCCCGTTGGGGTTGGAGAATTTACAGTGAGTAATTTACACACATGCACACAAAGCCGGAGGCTGGGATCGAACCCGCGTCTCTGGGTCACTGAGGCAGCAGCTCTGCCCCCTGCGCCACCATGCTGACCCTCATAAAGGAACTCGGTTCCGCAATGTTTCCTGTGCTTCCGTTCCCTCAGACGCTGTCTGACCAGCTGAGAGTTTCCAGAATTTTCTGTTTTCATCGGAGAGGGTGCAGCAGAAGCGCTGACCGGATTAGAGAGTATTATCATTTTATTAGAGCGTCCTGTTCGAAGGATACACGTGTCAAGTTGTAGAGAGAACGTCTTTAACATGAGAAAACCTGCGGATGCTGGAAATCTGAGCAACACACACACACACACACACACACACACACAGAACGGTGGAGGAACTCAGCATGTCAGGCAGCATTTATGGAGAAGAGTGCACAGTCTGACACTCTTCATCAGGACTGGGAAAAAGAGATGAGCAGCAAGAGTAAGAGGGTGGGAGGAGAGAGGTGGAACCGGGAGAGGGGGAACGGTGAAATAAAGAGCTGGGAAGGTGATGCGATAGGAGAGGGGAGCAGGCCAGGGAAGATAGAGAAGGAGGGGGGCACCAGAGGGAGGCGATGGGCAGGTGAGGAGATGCGTTGAGAGAGGAAAGTGGGGAAGGGCGGGGTGCAATTCGCGGACGTTTGGGAAATCGATGTTCGTGACATCAGGTTCAAGACTGGAGCATCGTTGAGATGGGGGTGAGGGGAGATGTGAGGGCAGAGAAGGGGCGGTGTGGGGAGCGGCATTTAGACACACAGCGAAGGGAGGGATATGGATCCCCGGGCAGGCGGATAAAGAGGGTAAACTCGCAGCAACAAGACGCAGAGCAGGGTCTCTCCCGTGCTGTGCTCTGCTCTGTCCTACTGAACTGAGAGTTGAGCAGTTCAGGCAGGGACACGCGGGGAAGCTGCTACGCTCCACGGGCCAGGGGTCCCGAGGCCTGCTCTGGGCAGTGGATACGAGAGGCCAAGTGGGAGTCACCTGTTCGCTCAGAGACCGACTGTCCTGACCACGGAGCAGCTCACAGGCAGAATGTTGAGTCCAACCCTTTACAGCAGTTGGGAATGTGAGAACGGGGTTCCACCCCCGCCACTGTCGGTAACGAGTTGGTACACCCTCCCCGTGAATGCAGGGGTTTCTTCGGGGTGAGGGGGGGGGGGGCTCTGGTCTCCTCCAACAGTCGAAGATGATTGGTTGGGGTTAGTAGGTTGGGGAATTACTGCATTAGCAAGCAGAGCTGATCTCTTTAAAATCTGTCCAGGGTGGACTTTGAAGCAATCAGGACTTTAAAGGGTCTAGATAGGGCCCAGTCTCCCGGGGTCCTGGACCAAGAGACACCAGAGGGGTTCTGGGGCTGGCACAAAGCAATGGGCCAAGTGGCCTCCTTTGGCCAAGACGTGGCGCAACAGCGCGGGCGGAGACCGGGAGGGGAACAATCCCTGTCGCTGCCAGTGAAGGTGTGGGACGTCTCCGAGTATACTCCCACCGTCTAGAGGCGTATTGCTTTTGGGTTAGAGAGTTGGTGGTGACACCGTCGGCTGCCCCCAACGCAAACCCGCTGATCTAATTGGATGCAAACGAATCACAGAGCATCTGAGTCTTCAAAGTGACAAACATGTCCCATCTTCATCTCCGACAAGAGGACAGGCTCAGTCTGAAACAACCCGATCCCATCAAAACAAGCCCCCACATCCCAAGCTCAGCGTCCCCAGTCCCTCTGAACTTGAATTCTGCTCGTTATACGCTCCCCGAGCTGACCCAGCCCATCGTGCCTGGGCAGGAACGGTCGGTAATTGTCTTCCTTCCCCTCTCCTCAGACGAAGAATTCGAGCAGTTCTACCTCAACCCGTTGATGATGAACGACACGTCCTGGATGCAGGAGATGGCGAAGGTGCCGGTGGCCGAACCGATCGCGGACTGTCGGATTCGTCGGCGAATAGACTGGAGAAGTTATGGTGCGGTAACGTCAGTCAAAAATCAGGTACGACCCTACCAGGACGGGCCAAGACTCTACTTGATCAGATGTCCCTGGAGGAGAGACTGCAGGAGGGAGAGGATGGCGATGAGATGGGTGTGGACAGCACCTCACCATCCAGGTCTGTATGGGTCAGACACAGAGTGAAGCTCCCTCTACACTGTCCCATCACACAATCCCGGCTCAGACACAGAGTGAATCTTCCTCCACAGTCCCATCACATATTACCGGGGTCAGACACAGAGTGAAGCCCCCTCCACACCGTCCCATCACACACCACGGCTCAGACACAGAGTGAATCTCCCTCCACACCGTCCCATCACACACTCCTGAGTCAGACAC